>NC_090321.1:205205262-205405092 GCF_040869045.1 Eurosta solidaginis | reverse complement strand
GGACAAATCCCGAAAACCATCCAGAAATAATGCCGGAAGGGATCCCAAATGATTCCGACAAAGTCCCGCATTGATTCCGACGGGATCCCGAACGGATACTGAAAATCATCCAGAAGTGATGCTGGAAAGGTCCTCAAATGATAACCTAATAGTACAAAATTACCCTTAAGGGGTCCTGGACGGATCTCGTAAACCATCCAGAAAACTATCCCGATATAGTCCCGAAGAAGTCCCGAAATGACCCTGACGGGAACTCGAACGCATCCCTAAATGACCCTGACGGGATCCCAGACAGATCCCGAAATCTATCCAGAAATGATCTTGGGACGGACCCCAAATGATCCCGAAAAAGTCCCGCAATGAAAGCCATCCAGAAGTGATGCCGGAAAGGTCCTCAAATGATAACCTAATAGTCCCAAAATGACCCTGACGGCATCCCGGGCAGATTCCGAAATCCATCCAGAAATGATCTTGGGAGGGTCTCAAAATGGTCCAGAAAAAGTCTGGGAAAAGTCCAGAAATTACCCTGACGGGATCCCGGACGAATCCTGACAACCAATCTTAAATGATGCCGAAAAAGTCCCGAAATGACCCTGATGGGACCCCGAAAGGATCCCGAAAACTATCCAGAAATGATGCCGGAAAAGTCCTCAAATGATCTCCTAAAAGTTTTGAAAAGGCCCTGACGGGACCCCGAAAGGATCCCGAAACTATCCAGAAATGATGTCGGAAAGGTCCTCAAATGATCTCCTAATAGTTCCGAAAAGACCCTGACGGGATCCCGATCGGATCCCGACAGCTATCTAGAAATGATGCCGAAAGGGTTCCCAAATGATCCCGTATTAGTCGCGAAAAAGTCCCGAAATGACCCCGACGGGATCCCGGGCGGATCCCGAAAACCATCCAGAAATGATGCCGAAAGGGTTCCCAAATGATCCCGTATAAGTCGCGAAAAAGTCCCGAAATGACCCCGACGGGATCCCGGACGGATCCCGAAAACCATCCAGAAATGATGCCGGAAGAGCCCCCAAATGATCCCGAAAAAGTCCCGAAATGACCCCAACGGGAACCCGGACGGATCCCGAATACCATCCAGAAATGATGCCGAAAGGGTTCCCAAATGATCCCGTATAAGTCGCGAAAAAGTCCCGAAATTACCCCGACGGGATCCCGGACGGATCCCGAAAACCATCCAGAAATGATGCCGGAAGAGCCCCCAAATAACCCCGACGAGATCCGGGACGGATCCCGAAAACCATCCAGAAATGATGCCGGAAGAGCCCCCAAATGATCCCGAAAAAGTCCCCAAATGATCCCGACGAGATCCCGGACGGATCCCGAAAACCATCCAGAAATTATGCCGGAAGAGGCCCTAAATGATCCCGAAAAAGTCCCCAAATTACCCCGACGAGATCCCGGACGGATCCCGAAAACCATCCAGAAATGATGCCGAAAGGGTCTCCAAATGATCCCGTATTAGTCGCGAAAAAGTTCCGAAATGACCCCGACGGGATGCCGGACGAATCCCGAAGACTATCCAGAAATGATGCCTAAAGGGACCCAAAATAACCCCGAAAAAGTCCCGTAATGATCCCGGCAACCATCAAGAATTTATCTCTGGAAGGTACGCAAATGATCCCGATATTACCCTGATGGGACCCCGGACGGATCCCGAAAACCATCCGGAAATGATCCCGGAAGGGTCCCAAAATGATCCCGAAATAGTCCCGAAAAAGTCCCGAAATTACCCCGGCGGGATCCCGGACCGATCCCGAAAACCATCCAGAAATGATCCCGGAAGGGTCTCCATATGAGGCGAAGCTAATTATAAAACCATGTTAATAAGGCAGCAGGCGCATTGGAGCGAATGAAAAGTTACATAGAAACATACAGGTAAAGCTAATAAAAGTGTACTAATAAAAACAATTGAAGGGGGGCGGATGGCGGAGTAAAAGGAGAGGACCACTGATCGTTCCTCCAAAATTGTCTAGATATCGCTCTGTATGTGCCAGATACCAAAAAACTATTGACTTAGGAGAAAATTTATATTGAGTTATAACAATTCATAGATTTTGCACGAGAGGGGAAAGGAGGGGGGGGGGGGGGTGTATCACTGCTCACTTTGTAAGCCCTCGACTTATTTCACCCATTATTGAGTTTGTAATATTGGTGAAGGTTAGTATACGTAAAGTTATAATGTGTAAAAATTGTTAAAAAGTAATTATTCGAAGGGGTCGTGGGACCCCCTTCCCCCTTTCCATGTTCGAAAAAAATTTCGCCAGTAGCCTATTATCTCTGTCCCAAATTTCATCAAAATCCGTGAAGCCGTTCTGGCGTGATTCAGTCGCAAAGACAAAAAAATATAATAATTAAATTATAACTGTTCCTAGGGGGCGGAGACCACGCCCCTTTTGAAAATATATAGCTAGTAGATCCTTCTAGACTATTGGCTATATGCATGCCAAATTTCATACAAATCCGTCCAGCCGTTCTTGCGTGATTGAGTCACAAAGACAAACGTCTGGACAAACATCCAAACATCCAAATATCCAAACATCCAAACATCCAAACATCTTCACATCCAAACTTTGCCATTTATAATATATATTAGACTAGCCTTTACCCGCGGCCCCGTCCGCAAGGAGAAAATAAAATATATGTGCTATTCACGTTAGCCTGATTATCAAGTTGTCTGTTTAAAAATTTTTTCTGTCAATGTATTTTATTTTTTAATACAGTAAAAAAAAAGAACTAACTGAGCTGATGGGCACGCTTACATGAATAGTACAATACACTTTTTTCGAATTAAAAAAAAAATACATTTTGTTTCTAAGTTAAATTAATTGATATGACAGGGGTGAAAGAATTACTACTCATAGAACAAAGGAGTGAAACTACAATTAGCTAAAACCAAAAAGAAGTTTTTAAATGAAAGCAGTGTTGGTTTTTCGGGTATTTGGTTGGTTAAAATATTACAAAAATTTTAATTATAGTTGTAATAGTTCGTTACAGGATTCATTTAAAAATAGAACGAAAAAGCTGTGATATATTAAAGATAAAACATACCGAATTTTAATTACGAATAATTTGCCGTAAATCCACGGCCATGTGTGCTGAATTACCGGTTTCGAAGAGACCTAAAATGATCCCGGAAGTGTCCCTAAATGACACCAAATAGTCGCGAAATGATGCCGACGGGATCCTGGACAAATCTGGAAAACTATCCAGAAATGATGCCGGAAGGGTCCCAAAATAATCCCGAAGTAGTCACGAAAAGTCCCGAAATGACCCTGACGGGATCCCGGACGGATCCCGAAAACCATCCAGATTTGATTCCTGAACGGTCCGCAAATGATCCCGATATAGTCCGAAAAAGTTCCGAAAAAACTCTGACGGGATCCCGGACAAATCCCGAAAATCGCCCAGAAATTATCCCGGAGGAGTCCCAAAATTATTCCGAAATAGCAGTCACGAAAAAGGCCCGAAATGACCCTGACGGGATCCCGAAAACCATCCAGAAATGACTCTGGAGGGATCCGGAAATGATCCCGGAAAAGTCCACAAACCATCCAGAATTGATCTCTGAAGGTTCCGCAAATGATCCCGAAATAGTCCCGAAAGTCACGAAAAACTCAGACCCATCCCGAAAATCATGAAGAAATTATCCTGGAAGGGTACCAAAATTACCCCGAAATAACTCCGACGGGATCCCGGACAGATCCCGAAAATCATCCAGAACTGAGCTCTGAAACGTCCGCAAATAATCCAGAAATAGTCCGGAAAAAGTCCCGAAAAAACTCCGTCGGGATCCTGGACAGATCCCGAAAATCACCCAGAAATTATGCCGGAGGGGTCCCCAAAATGATTCCGAAATAGTCCCGAAAAAGTCCCGAAATGACCTTGAGGGGATCCCAGACCGATACCGAAAACCATCCAGAATTGATCTCTAAAGGGTCCGCAATTTATCCCAGATAAAGTCGCGAAAAAACTACGAAGGGATCCCGAACATATCCCGAAAATCATAGAGAAATTATCCCGGAAGGGTCCCAAAATGATCCCGAAATAGTCCCGAAAAGGCGCGAAATAACCCTGACGGGATCCCGGACGGATCCCGAAAACCACCCAGAAATGATCTTTAAGGGCAACTGACCCCGAAATAGTCGTGAAAAAGTCCCGAAATTACCCCGACGGGATCCCGAAAACCATCCAGAAATTATCCCTGAAGGATCCCCAAATGATCCAAGAACAGTCTCGAAATTCCCTGACATTTTCCCGAAAAAGTAAAAAAATAAACCCGACGGGATTTCGGAAGGATCCCGAAAACGATCCAGAAATGATGCCGGAAGGGACATCAAATGATCCCGAAAAATTCCCGAAATTCCCCCGATGGGATCCCGGACGGATCCCGGACCATCCAGAAATGATACCGGTTGGTACCCCAAAATGATCCCGAAATAGGCCAGAAATGACCCCGTCGGGATCCCGGACGGATCCCCAAAAGTATACAGAAATGATGCTGGAAGGTGAAATGATCCCCTTAAAGAAAGATGAAAAATGAAATGATCCCCTTATAGTTCCGAAATGATCCTGACGGGATTCCCGACGGATCCCGGAAACTATCCAGAAATGATGCCGGAAAGGTTCCCAAGTTATCCCCAAATAGTCCCGAAATTACCCTGACGGTATCCCGGACGGATACCGAAAACCATCTAGAAAAGTGGCCGGAAGATACCCCAAATGACCCCGAAAAAGTCCTGAAATGGTCCAGACGGGATCCCGGACGAATCCCGAAAACTATCCATCTAGGTACCCCAAATGATCCCGAAATAGTCCCGAAATGACCCCGCCGGGATCACGGGCGGATCACGAAAAAGTCCTGAAATGACCCCGACGGGATTCCGTACGGATCCCGAAAATCATCCAGAAATGATGAAGGTAGGTACCCAAATGATCCCGAAATAGTCCCGAAATGATCCCGACGGGATGCCGGACGGATCCCGAAAACCAACCAGAAATGATGCCGGTAGGTACCCCCAAATGGTCCCGATATGACCCCGTTGGGATCCCGTACGGATCCCTAAAACTATCCAGAAATGATGCCGGAAAGGTCCCCAAATAACCCCCTAATAGTCCCGAAATTACACCGACGGAATCCCGGACGGATCCGTAAACCATCCAGAAATGATACCGGTAGGTACCCCAAATAGTCCCGAAATGACCCCGTCGGGATCCCGAACGGATCCCTAAAACTATCCAGAAATGATGCCGAAAGGGTCCCCAAATGATCCTGTATTAGTCGAGAAAAAGTTCCGAAATGACTCCGACGGGATCCCGGATGGATCCCGAAAACCATCTAGAAATGATGCCGGAAGAGCCCCCAAATGATCCCGAAAAAGTCCCCAAATGACCCCGACAAAATCCCGCACGGATCCCGAAAACCATAAAGAAATGATGCCGGAAGAGCACCAAATGACCCCGACGATATCCCGGACGGATCCCGAAAACCATCCAGAAATGATGCCGGAAGAGCCCCCAAATGATCCCGAAAAAGTCCCCAAATGACCCCGACAAAATCCCGCACGGATCCCGAAAACCATAAAGAAATGATGCCGGAAGAGCACCAAATGATCCCGAAAAATCCCCAAATGACCCCGACATACTCCAGAAAAGGTTCCGAAATAACCCCGACGGGATCCCGGACGGATCCCGTAAACTATACAGAAATGATCCCGGAAGGGTTCCAAAATGATCCCGAAATAGTCCCGAAAAAGTCCCGAAATTAACCCGGTGTAATCCCGGACCGATCCCGAAAACCATCCAGAAATGATCCCGGAAGGGTCTCGATATAAAGTGAAGCTAATTATAAAACCATGTTAATAAGGCAGCAGGCGCATTGGAGCGAATAAAAAGTTAGATAGAAACATACAGGTAAAGCTAATAAAAGCGTGCTAATAAAAACAATTGATGGAGGGCGGATGGCGGGAGTAGAGGAGAGGACCACTGATCGTTCCTCCAAAATTGTCTAGATCTCGTTCTGTATGTACCAGATACCAAAAACTATTGATTTAGGAGAAAATTTAGATTGAGTTATAACAATTTATGGATTTTACACCAGAGGGGGAGATAAAGGGGGGCGGGCGGAGGGTGTCACTGCTTACTTTGTAAGCCCTCGACTTATTTGACCCCTTGAGTCTGTGATATTGGTGAAGGCCAGTATACGTAAAGTTATAATGTGTAAAAATTATGAAAAATAATTTCTCGAAGGGTCGTGGGACCCCCACCCCTCTTTCCATGTTCGAAAAAAATTTCGCTAGTAGACTACTGTCTGTGTCCCAAATTTCATCAAAATCCGTGTAGCCATTCTGGCGTGATTCAGTCGCAAAGACGAAAAAATATAATAATTAAATTATAACTGTTCCTAGGGGGCGGGGACTACGCCCCTTTTGAAAAATATATAGCTAGTAGATCCTTCTAGACTATTGGCTATATGTGTGCAAAATTTCATCCAAATCGGTCCAGCCGCTCTTGCGTTATTGAGTCACAAAGACAAACGTCTGGACAAACATCCAAACATCCAAACATCCAAACATCCACACATCCAAACATCCAAACATCTAAACATCCAAACATCCAAACATCTTAACATCCAAACTTTGCCATTTATAATATACTAGCCTTTACCCGCGGCCCCGTCCGCAAGGAGAAATTGAAATATATGGGCTATTCGCGTTAGCCTGCTTATCAAGTTATCTGTTTAAAATTTTGTTTTCTGTCTAATGCATTTTATTTTTGTAATTGAGTAAAAAAAAGAACTAAATGAGCTGATAACCTGATAGGATCCCAAATTATCCCGAAATTATCCAGAAAAAGCTACGAAATGAGCCCCACGCTATCGCGGACGGATTCCGAAAACAGTCCAGAAATGCCCCGAAGGGGTCACCAAAAGTTCCCGGAATAGTCCCAAAAAAACCAGAAATGACAACGACACGATTCTAGACATATCCAGAGAACCACACAGAAATGATCCCTGAAGGTGTTCCAAAATGATCCCGAAAAGGTTCCGAAATGACCATGACGGGCTCCCGGGCGGATCCTAAAAACCATCCAGAAAATATCCAGGAAGGGTCCCTAAATTGTCCCGACATACTCCAGAAAAAGTTCCGAAATGGATCCGAGCGGATCCACGACGAATCGCGAAAACCATACAGAAATGATTCCGGAAGGGTCCCAAAATGACCCAAATGGGATCCCGCACAGATCCAGAAATGATCCCGGAAGGGTCCAAAAACTATCCCGGAAAAGTAACAAAAATCCCGAAATGGCTCCTACGGCATCCCGGACGGATCCAAAAATGATCTCGGAAGGGTCCCCAAATGATCCCACAATGGTCCCGAAATGACCCTGATGGATCCGGCAAATTCATCAAGAAATTATGCCGGAAGGGTCCCCAAATGATCCCGTATTAGCCACGAAAAGGTCCCGAAATAACCCCGACGGGATCCCGGACAAATCCCGAAAACCATCCAGAAATAATGCCGGAAGGGATCCCAAATGATTCCGACAAAGTCCCGCATTGATTCCGACGGGATCCCGAACGGATACTGAAAATCATCCAGAAGTGATGCTGGAAAGGTCCTCAAATGATAACCTAATAGTACAAAATTACCCTTAAGGGGTCCTGGACGGATCTCGTAAACCATCCAGAAACTATCCCGATATAGTCCCGAAGAAGTCCCGAAATGACCCTGACGGGAACTCGAACGCATCCCTAAATGACCCTGACGGGATCCCAGACAGATCCCGAAATCTATCCAGAAATGATCTTGGGACGGACCCCAAATGATCCCGAAAAAGTCCCGCAATGAAAGCCATCCAGAAGTGATGCCGGAAAGGTCCTCAAATGATAACCTAATAGTCCCAAAATGACCCTGACGGCATCCCGGGCAGATTCCGAAATCCATCCAGAAATGATCTTGGGAGGGTCTCAAAATGGTCCAGAAAAAGTCTGGGAAAAGTCCAGAAATTACCCTGACGGGATCCCGGACGAATCCTGACAACCAATCTTAAATGATGCCGAAAAAGTCCCGAAATGACCCTGATGGGACCCCGAAAGGATCCCGAAAACTATCCAGAAATGATGCCGGAAAAGTCCTCAAATGATCTCCTAAAAGTTTTGAAAAGGCCCTGACGGGACCCCGAAAGGATCCCGAAACTATCCAGAAATGATGTCGGAAAGGTCCTCAAATGATCTCCTAATAGTTCCGAAAAGACCCTGACGGGATCCCGATCGGATCCCGACAGCTATCTAGAAATGATGCCGAAAGGGTTCCCAAATGATCCCGTATTAGTCGCGAAAAAGTCCCGAAATGACCCCGACGGGATCCCGGGCGGATCCCGAAAACCATCCAGAAATGATGCCGAAAGGGTTCCCAAATGATCCCGTATAAGTCGCGAAAAAGTCCCGAAATGACCCCGACGGGATCCCGGACGGATCCCGAAAACCATCCAGAAATGATGCCGGAAGAGCCCCCAAATGATCCCGAAAAAGTCCCGAAATGACCCCAACGGGAACCCGGACGGATCCCGAATACCATCCAGAAATGATGCCGAAAGGGTTCCCAAATGATCCCGTATAAGTCGCGAAAAAGTCCCGAAATTACCCCGACGGGATCCCGGACGGATCCCGAAAACCATCCAGAAATGATGCCGGAAGAGCCCCCAAATAACCCCGACGAGATCCGGGACGGATCCCGAAAACCATCCAGAAATGATGCCGGAAGAGCCCCCAAATGATCCCGAAAAAGTCCCCAAATGATCCCGACGAGATCCCGGACGGATCCCGAAAACCATCCAGAAATTATGCCGGAAGAGGCCCTAAATGATCCCGAAAAAGTCCCCAAATTACCCCGACGAGATCCCGGACGGATCCCGAAAACCATCCAGAAATGATGCCGAAAGGGTCTCCAAATGATCCCGTATTAGTCGCGAAAAAGTTCCGAAATGACCCCGACGGGATGCCGGACGAATCCCGAAGACTATCCAGAAATGATGCCTAAAGGGACCCAAAATAACCCCGAAAAAGTCCCGTAATGATCCCGGCAACCATCAAGAATTTATCTCTGGAAGGTACGCAAATGATCCCGATATTACCCTGATGGGACCCCGGACGGATCCCGAAAACCATCCGGAAATGATCCCGGAAGGGTCCCAAAATGATCCCGAAATAGTCCCGAAAAAGTCCCGAAATTACCCCGGCGGGATCCCGGACCGATCCCGAAAACCATCCAGAAATGATCCCGGAAGGGTCTCCATATGAGGCGAAGCTAATTATAAAACCATGTTAATAAGGCAGCAGGCGCATTGGAGCGAATGAAAAGTTACATAGAAACATACAGGTAAAGCTAATAAAAGTGTACTAATAAAAACAATTGAAGGGGGGCGGATGGCGGGAGTAAAAGGAGAGGACCACTGATCGTTCCTCCAAAATTGTCTAGATATCGCTCTGTATGTGCCAGATACCAAAAACTATTGACTTAGGAGAAAATTTATATTGAGTTATAACAATTTATAGATTTTGCACGAGAGGGGAAAGGAGGGGGGGGGGGTGTATCACTGCTCACTTTGTAAGCCCTCGACTTATTTCACCCATTATTGAGTTTGTAATATTGGTGAAGGTTAGTATACGTAAAGTTATAATGTGTAAAAATTGTTAAAAAGTAATTATTCGAAGGGGTCGTGGGACCCCCTTCCCCCTTTCCATGTTCGAAAAAAATTTCGCCAGTAGCCTATTATCTCTGTCCCAAATTTCATCAAAATCCGTGAAGCCGTTCTGGCGTGATTCAGTCGCAAAGACAAAAAAATATAATAATTAAATTATAACTGTTCCTAGGTGGCGGAGACCACGCCCCTTTTGAAAAATATATAGCTAGTAGATCCTTCTAGACTATTGGCTATATGCATGCCAAATTTCATACAAATCCGTCCAGCCGTTCTTGCGTGATTGAGTCACAAAGACAAACGTCTGGACAAACATCCAAACATCCAAATATCCAAACATCCAAACATCCAAACATCTTCACATCCAAACTTTGCCATTTATAATATATATTAGACTAGCCTTTACCCGCGGCCCCGTCCGCAAGGAGAAAATAAAATATATGTGCTATTCACGTTAGCCTGATTATCAAGTTGTCTGTTTAAAAATTTTTTCTGTCAATGTATTTTATTTTTTAATACAGTAAAAAAAAAGAACTAACTGAGCTGATGGGCACGCTTACATGAATAGTACAATACACTTTTTTCGAATTAAAAAAAAATACATTTTGTTTCTAAGTTAAATTAATTGATATGACAGGGGTGAAAGAATTACTACTCATAGAACAAAGGAGTGAAACTACAATTAGCTAAAACCAAAAAGAAGTTTTTAAATGAAAGCAGTGTTGGTTTTTCGGGTATTTGGTTGGTTAAAATATTACAAAAATTTTAATTATAGTTGTAATAGTTCGTTTCAGGATTCATTTAAAAATAGAACGAAAAAGCTGTGATATATTAAAGATAAAACATACCGAATTTTAATTACGAATAATTTGCCGTAAATCCACGGCCATGTGTGCTGAATTACCGGTTTCGAAGAGACCTAAAATGATCCCGGAAGTGTCCCTAAATGACACCAAATAGTCGCGAAATGATGCCGACGGGATCCTGGACAAATCTGGAAAACTATCCAGAAATGATGCCGGAAGGGTCCCAAAATAATCCCGAAGTAGTCACGAAAAGTCCCGAAATGACCCTGACGGGATCCCGGACGGATCCCGAAAACCATCCAGATTTGATTCCTGAACGGTCCGCAAATGATCCCGATATAGTCCGAAAAAGTTCCGAAAAAACTCTGACGGGATCCCGGACAAATCCCGAAAATCGCCCAGAAATTATCCCGGAGGAGTCCCAAAATTATTCCGAAATAGCAGTCACGAAAAAGGCCCGAAATGACCCTGACGGGATCCCGAAAACCATCCAGAAATGACTCTGGAGGGATCCGGAAATGATCCCGGAAAAGTCCACAAACCATCCAGAATTGATCTCTGAAGGTTCCGCAAATGATCCCGAAATAGTCCCGAAAGTCACGAAAAACTCAGACCCATCCCGAAAATCATGAAGAAATTATCCTGGAAGGGTACCAAAATTACCCCGAAATAACTCCGACGGGATCCCGGACAGATCCCGAAAATCATCCAGAACTGAGCTCTGAAACGTCCGCAAATAATCCAGAAATAGTCCGGAAAAAGTCCCGAAAAAACTCCGTCGGGATCCTGGACAGATCCCGAAAATCACCCAGAAATTATGCCGGAGGGGTCCCAAAATGATTCCGAAATAGTCCCGAAAAAGTCCCGAAATGACCTTGAGGGGATCCCAGACCGATACCGAAAACCATCCAGAATTGATCTCTAAAGGGTCCGCAATTTATCCCAGATAAAGTCGCGAAAAAACTACGAAGGGATCCCGAACATATCCCGAAAATCATAGAGAAATTATCCCGGAAGGGTCCCAAAATGATCCCGAAATAGTCCCGAAAAGGCGCGAAATAACCCTGACGGGATCCCGGACGGATCCCGAAAACCACCCAGAAATGATCTTTAAGGGCAACTGACCCCGAAATAGTCGTGAAAAAGTCCCGAAATTACCCCGACGGGATCCCGAAAACCATCCAGAAATTATCCCTGAAGGATCCCCAAATGATCCAAGAACAGTCTCGAAATTCCCTGACATTTTCCCGAAAAAGTAAAAAAATAAACCCGACGGGATTTCGGAAGGATCCCGAAAACGATCCAGAAATGATGCCGGAAGGGACATCAAATGATCCCGAAAAATTCCCGAAATTCCCCCGATGGGATCCCGGACGGATCCCGGACCATCCAGAAATGATACCGGTTGGTACCCCAAAATGATCCCGAAATAGGCCAGAAATGACCCCGTCGGGATCCCGGACGGATCCCCAAAAGTATACAGAAATGATGCTGGAAGGTGAAATGATCCCCTTAAAGAAAGATGAAAAATGAAATGATCCCCTTATAGTTCCGAAATGATCCTGACGGGATTCCCGACGGATCCCGGAAACTATCCAGAAATGATGCCGGAAAGGTTCCCAAGTTATCCCCAAATAGTCCCGAAATTACCCTGACGGTATCCCGGACGGATACCGAAAACCATCTAGAAAAGTGGCCGGAAGATACCCCAAATGACCCCGAAAAAGTCCTGAAATGGTCCAGACGGGATCCCGGACGAATCCCGAAAACTATCCATCTAGGTACCCCAAATGATCCCGAAATAGTCCCGAAATGACCCCGCCGGGATCACGGGCGGATCACGAAAAAGTCCTGAAATGACCCCGACGGGATTCCGTACGGATCCCGAAAATCATCCAGAAATGATGAAGGTAGGTACCCAAATGATCCCGAAATAGTCCCGAAATGATCCCGACGGGATGCCGGACGGATCCCGAAAACCAACCAGAAATGATGCCGGTAGGTACCCCAAATGGTCCCGATATGACCCCGTTGGGATCCCGTACGGATCCCTAAAACTATCCAGAAATGATGCCGGAAAGGTCCCCAAATAACCCCCTAATAGTCCCGAAATTACACCGACGGAATCCCGGACGGATCCGTAAACCATCCAGAAATGATGCCGGTAGGTACCCCAAATAGTCCCGAAATGACCCCGTCGGGATCCCGAACGGATCCCTAAAACTATCCAGAAATGATGCCGAAAGGGTCCCCAAATGATCCTGTACTAGTCGAGAAAAAGTTCCGAAATGACTCCGACGGGATCCCGGATGGATCCCGAAAACCATCTAGAAATGATGCCGGAAGAGACCCCAAATGATCCCGCAAAGGTCCCAAAATGACCCCGACAGGATCCCGGACGGATCCCGAAAACCATCCAGAAATGATGCCGGAAGAGACCCCAAATGATCCCGCAAAAGTCCCAAAATGACCCCGACAGGATTCCGGACGGATCCCGAAAACCATCCAGAAATGATGCCGGAAGAGACCCCAAATGATCCCGCAAAAGTCCCAAAATGACCCCGACAGGATCCCGGACGGATCCCGTAAACCATCCAGAAATGATGCCGGGAGAGACCCCAAATGATTCCGCAAAAGTCCCAAAATGACCCCCACAGGATCCCGGACGGATCTCGTAAACCATCCAGAAATGATGCCGGAAAAGACCCCAAATGATCCCGCAAAAGTCACAAAATGATCCCGACAAGATCCCGGACGGATCCCGTAAATCATCCAGAAATGATGCCGGAAGAGAACCCAAATGATCCCGCAAAAGGCCCAAAATGACCCCGACAGGATCCCGGACGGATCCCGTAAACCATCCAGAAATGATGCCGGAAGAGACCCCAAATGATCCCGCAAAAGTCCCAAAATGACCCCGACAGGATCCCGGACGGATCCCGAAAACCATCCAGAAATGATGCCGGGAGAGACCCCAAATGATCTCGCAAAAGTCCCAAAATGACCCCCCCAGGATCCCGGACGGATCTCGTAAACCATCCAGAAATGATGCCGGAAGAGACCCCAAATGATCCCGCAAAAGTCCCAAAATGACCCCGACAGGATCCCGGAAGGATCCCGAAAACCATCCAGAAATGATGCCGGGAGAGACCCCAAATGATCCCGCTAAAGTCCCAAAATGACCCCGACAGGATTCCGGACGGATCCCGTAAACCATCCAGAAATGATGCCGGAAGAGAACCCAAATGATCCCGCAAAAGGCCCAAAATGACCCCGACAGGATCCCGGACGGATCCCGTAAACCATCCAGAAATGATGCCGGAAGAGACCCCAAATGATCTCGCAAAAGTCCCAAAATGACCCCGACAGGATCCCGGACGGATCCCGAAAACCATACAGAAATGATGCCGGAAGAGACCCCAAATGATCCCGCAAAAGTCTCAAAATGACCCCGACAGGATCCCGGACGGATCCTGTAAAACATCCAGAAATGATGCCGGAAGAGACCCCAAATGATCCCGCAAAAGTCCCAAAATGACCCCGACAGGATTCCGGACGGATCCCGAAAACCATCCAGAAATGATGCCGGTAGAGACCCCAAATGATCCCGCAAAAGTCCCAAAATTACCCCGACAGGATCCCGGACGAATCCCGAAAACCATCCAGAAATGATGCCGGAATGGACCCAAATTGGTCCTGAAATGACACCGACGGGATCCCGGACGGATACCGAAAACCATCCAGAAATGATGCCGGCAGGTACCCCAAATTATCCCGAAATAGTCCCGAAATGACCCTGACGGGATCGCGGACGGATTCCGAAAACCATCCAGAAATGATGCCGATAAGGTCCCCAAATGATCCTGTATTAGTCGAGAAAAAATTCCGAAATGACTCCGACGGGATCCCGGACGGATCCCGAAAACCATCTAGAATTGATACCGGAAGGTACCCCAAATGATGCCGAAATAGTCCCGAAATGACATCGACGGGATCCCGGACGGATCCCGAAAACCATCCAGAAATGATGCCGGAGGAGACCCCAAATGATCCCGCTAAAGACCCAAAATGACCCCGACAGGGTCCCGGACGGATCTCGTAAACCATCCAGAAATGATGCCGGAAGAGACCCTCAAATGATCCCGCAAAAGTCCCAAAATGACCCCGACAGGATCCCGGACGGATCCCGTAAACCATCCAGAAATGATGTCGGAAGAGACCCCAAATGATCCCGCAAAAGTCCCAAAATGACCCCGACAGGATCCCGGACGGATCCCGAAAACCATCCAGAAATGATGCCGGGAGAGACCCCAAATGATCCCGCATAAGTCCCAAAATGACCCGACAGGATCCCGGACGGATCCCGTAAACCATCCAGAAATGATGCCGGAGGAGACCCCAAATGATCCCGCTAAAGTCCCAAAATGACCCCGACAGGGTCCCAGACGGATCCCGTAAACCATCCAGAAATGATGCCGGAAGAGACCCCAAATTATCCCGCAAAAGTCCCAAAATGACCCCGACAGGATCCCGGACGGATCCCGTAAACCATCCAGAAATGATGCCGGAAGAGACTCCAAATGATCCCGCAAAAGTCCCAAAATGACCGCGACAGGATCCCGGACGGATCCCGTAAACCATCCAGAAATGATGCCGGAAGAGACCCCAAATGATCCCGCAAAAGTCCCAAAATGACCCCGACAGGATCCCGGACGGATCCCGTAAACCATCCAGAAATGATGCCGGAGGAGACCCCAAATGATCCCGCAATAGTCTCAAAATGACCCCGACAGGATCCCGGACGGATCCCGAAAACCATCCAGAAATGATGCTGGAAGAGACCCCAAATGATCCCGCAAAAGTCCCAAAATGACCCCGACAGGATCCCGGACGGATCCCGTAAACCATCCAGAAATGATGCCGGAGGAGACCCCAAATGATCCCGCAAAAGTCTCAAAATGACCCCGACAGGATCCCGGACGGATCCCGAAAACCATCCAGAAATGATGCTGGAAGAGACCTCAAATGATCCCGCAAAAGTCCCAAAATGACCCCGACAGGATCCCGGACGGATCCCGTAAACCATCCAGAAATAATGCCGGAAGAGACCCCAAATGATCCCGCAAAAGTCCCAAAATGACGCCGACGGGATCCCGGACGGATCCCGTAAACCATCCAGAAATGATGCCGGAAGAGACCCCAAATGATCCCGCAAAAGTCCCAAAATGACGCCGACGGGATCCCGGACGGATCCCTAAAACCATCCAGGAATGATTACGGAAAGGACCCAAACTGACCCCGAAAAAGTCCCGTAATGATCCCGGAAACCATCAAGAATTTATCTCTCGAAGGTACGCAAATAATCCCGAAAGTACCCCGACGGGATCCCGGACGGATCCCGAAAACCATCCAGAAATGATGCCGGAAGGTTCCCCAAATGATCGCGAAATAGTCCCGAAATGATTCCGGAATAGTCCCGAAAATGTCCCAAAATAACCCCGACGGGATCCCGGACGGATCCCGAAAACTATACAGAAATGATCCCGGAAGGGTCCCAAAATGATCCCGAAATAGTCCCGAAAAAGTCCCGAAATTACCCCGGCGTAATCCCGGACCGATCCCGAAAACCATCCAGAAATGATCCCGGAGGGTCTCGATATGACCCTTACGGGATTACAAATAAGGTGAAGCTAATTATAAAACCATGTTAATAAGGCAGCAGGCGCATTGGAGTGAATAAAAAGTTACATAAAAACATACAGGTAAAGCTAATAAAAGCGTGCTAATAAAAACAATTGATGGAGGGCGGATGGCGGGAGTAGAGGAGAGGACCACTGATCGTTCCTCCAAAATTGTCTAGATCTCGTTCTGTATGTACCAGATACCAAATACTATTGATTTAGGAGACAATTTATATTGATTTATAACAATTTATAGATTTTACACCAGAGGGGGAGATAAAGGGGGGGGGGCGGAGGGTGTCACTGCTTACTTTGTAAGCCCTCGACTTATTTGACCCCTTGAGTCTGTGATATTGGTGAAGGCCAGTATACATAAAGTTATAATGTGTAAAAATTATTAAAAAATAATTTCTCGAAGGGGTCGTGGGACCCCCACCCCTCTTTCCATGTTCGAAAAAAATTTCGCTAGTAGACTACTGTCTGTGTCCCAAATTTCATCAAAATCCGTGTAGCCGTTCTGGCGTGATTCAGTCGCAAAGACGAAAAAATATAATAATTAAATTATAACTGTTCCTAGGGGGCGGGGACCACGCCCCTTTTCAAAAATATATAGTTAGTAGATCCTTCTAGACTATTGGCTATATGTGTGCAAAATTTCATCCAAATCGGTCCAGCCGTTCTTGCGTGATTGAGTCACAAAGACAAACGTCTGGACAAACATCCAAACATCCAAACATCTTCACATCCAAACTTTGCCATTTATAATATATACTAGCCTTTACCCGCGGCCCCGTCCGCAAGGAGAAATTTAAATATATGGGCTATTCGCGTTAGCCTGCTTATCAAGTTATCTGTTTAAAATTTTGTTTTCTGTCTAATGCATTTTATTTTTGTAATTGAGTAAAAAAAAGAACTAAATGAGCTGATAACCTGATAGGATCCCAAATGATCCCGAAATTATCCAGAAAAAGCTACGAAATGACCCCCACGTTATAGCGGACGGATCCCGAAAACGATCCAGAAATGCCCCGAAAGGGTCTCCAAAAGTTCCCGGAATAGTTCCAAAAAAACCAGAAATGACAACGACACGATTCTAGACGTATCAAGAGAACCACACAGAAATGATCCCTGAAGGTGTTCCAAAATGATCCCGAAAAGGTTCCGAAATGACCATGACTGGCTCCCATCCAGAAAATATCCAGGAAGGGTCCCTTAATTATTCCGACATACTCCAGAAAAACTTCCGAAATGGCTCCGAGGGGATCCACAACGGATCGCGAAAACCATACAGAAATGAAACCGGAAGGGTCCCAAAATGATCCCGAAATAGTCCGGAAATGACCCAAATGGGATCCCGCACATATCCAGAAATGATCCCGGAAGGGTCCAAAATCTATCCCGGAAAAGTAACAAAAAATCCCGAAATGGCTCCTACGGCATCCCGGACGGATCCAGAAATGATCTCGGAAGGGTCCCCAAATGATCCCAAAATAGTCCCGAAATGACCCTGATGGATCCGGCAAACCATCAAGAAATTATGCCGGAAGGGTCCCCAAATGATCCCGAAATAATACAGAAAAAGTCACGAAACGACCCCTAGAGGATCCCCAAATGATCCCGTATTAGCCCCGAAAAGGTCCCGAAATAACCCCGACGGGATCCCGGATAAATCCCGAAAACCATCCAGAAAGAATGCCGGAAGGGATCCCAAATGATTCCGACAAAGTCCCGCATTGATTCCGACGGGATCCCGAACGGATACCGAAAATCATCCAGAAGTGATGCCGGAAAGGTCCTCAAATGATCACCTAATAGTCCCGAAATTACCCTTAAGGGGCCCTGGACGGATCCGTAAACCATCCAGAAACGATCCCGATATAGTCCCGAAGAAGTCCCGAAATGACCATGACGGGATCTCGAATGGATCCGTAAACCATCCAGAAACGATCCCGATATAGTCCCGAAGAAGTCCCGAAATGACCATGACGGGATCTCGAACGCATCCCTAAATGACCCTGACGGGATCCCGGACGAATCCTGAAACCCAATCGTAAATGATGCCGAAAAAGTCCCGAAATGACCCTCATGGGACCCCGAAAGGATCCCGCAAACTATCCAGAAATGATGCCGGAAAAGTCCTCAAATGATCTCCTAATAGTTACGAAAAGACCCTGACGGGATCCCGAACGGATCCCGACAAATATCCAGAAATGATGCCGAAAGGGCCCGCAAATGATCCCCTATTAGTCGAGAAAAAGTCCCGAAATGACCCCAAAGGGATGCCGGACGAATCCCAAATACCATCCAGAAATGATGCCGGAAGGGACCCCAAATTATCCCGAAAAAGTCCCGCAATGAATCCGACGGGATCCTGAACGGATACCGAAAACCATCCAGAAGTGATGCCGGCAAGGTCCTCAAATGATCACCTAATAGTCCCAAAATGGCCCTGACGGCATCCCGGACAAATCCCGAAATCCTTCCAGAAATGATTTTGGGAATGTCCCAAAATGATCCCGAAATAGTCTCGAAAAGTCCAGAAATTACGCTGACGGGTTCC
This sequence comes from Eurosta solidaginis, assembly GCF_040869045.1. NCBI lineage: Eukaryota > Metazoa > Arthropoda > Insecta > Diptera > Tephritidae > Eurosta > Eurosta solidaginis. The sequence continues at coordinate 205,386,328 of NC_090321.1, read as the reverse complement.
CGGACGGATCCCGAAAACCATCCAGAAATGATGCCGGCAGAGCCCCCAAATGATCCCGAAAAAGTCCCCAAATGACCCCGACATACTCCAGAAAAAGTTCCGAAATGGCTCCGAGGGTATCCACGACGGATCGCGAAAACCATACAGAAATGATTGCGGAAGGATCCCAAAATGATCCCGAAATAGTGTGGAATTGACCCAGATGGGATCCCGCACAGATCCAGAAATGATCCCGGAAGGGTCCAAAAACTATCCCGAAAAAGTTACAAAAAATCCCGAAATGGCTCCTACGGCATCCCGGATGGATGCAGAAATGATCTCGGAAGGGTCCCCAAATGATCCCAAAATGGTCCCGAAATGACTCTGATGGATCCGGCAAACCATCATGAAATTATGCCGGAAGGGTCCCCAAATGATCCCGAAATAAAACAGAAAAAGTCACGAAACGACCCATAGAGGATCCCCAAATGATCCCGTATTAGCCCCGAAAAGGTCCCGAAATAACCCCGACGTGATCCCGGACAAATCCCGAAAACCATCCAGAAATGATGCCGGAAGGGGTCCCAAATGATTCCGAAAAAGTCCCGCAATAATTTCGACGAGATCCCGAACGGATACCGAAAATCATCCAGAAGTGATGCCGGAAAGGTCCTCAAATGATCACCTAATAGTCCCGAAATGACCCTTAAGGGATTCTGGACGGATCCCGTAAACCATCCAGAAATGATCCCGATATAGTCCCGAAGAAGTCCCGAAAGGACCCTGACGGGATCTCGAACGCATCCCTAAATGACCCTGACGGGATCCCGGACAGATCCCGAAATCTATCCAGAAATGATTTTGGGAGGGACCCCAAATGATTCCGAAAAAGTCTCTAAAAAGTCCAGAAATTACACTGACAGGTTCCCGGATGAATCCTGAAAGCCATCCTTAAATGATCCCGAAAAAGTCCCGAAATGACCCTGACGGGACCCCGAAAGGATCCCGAAAACTATCCAGAAATGATGTCGGAAAGGTCCTCAAATGATCTCCTAATAGTTCCGAAAAGACCCTGACGGCATCCGGACAGATCCCGAAATCCATCCAGAAATGATCTTGGGAAGGTCCCAAAATGATCCCGAAATAGTCCCGAAATGACCGTGACGGGATCCCGAAAGGATTCTGAAAACTATCAAGAAATGATGCCGGAAAGGTCCTCAAATGATCCCCTAATAGTCCCGAAATGACCGTGACGGGATCCCTAACGGATCACGACAACTATCCGGAAATGATGCCGAAAGGGTCCGCAAATGATCCCGTATTAGTCGAGAAAGTCCCGAAATGACCTCGACGGGATCCCGGACGACTCCCAAAAACCATCCAGAAATGATGCCGGTAGGTATCTCAAATGATCCCGAAATAATCTCGAAATGACTTCGTCGGCATCCCGGACGGATCCCGAAAATTATTCAGAAATTATGCCGGAAAGGTCCCCAAATGATCCCCTAATAGTCCCGATATTACCCTGATGGGATTCCGGACGGATCCCGAAAACCATGCCGAAAGGGTTCCCAAATGATCCCGTATTAGTCGCGAAAAAATCCCGAAATGACCCCGACGGCATCCCGGATGGATCCCGAAAACCATCCAGAAATGATGCCGAAAGGGTTCCCAAATGATCCCGTATTAGTCGCGAAAAAATCCCGAAATGACCCCGACGGCATCCCGGATGGATCCCGAAAACCATCCAGAAATGATGCCGGAAGAGCCCCCAAATGATCCCGAAAAGTCCCCAAATGACCCCGACGAGATCCCGGACGGATCCCGAAAACCATCCAGAAATGATGCCGGAAGAGCCCCCAAATGATCCCGAAAAAGTCCCCAAATGAACCCAACGAGATCCGGGACGGATCCCGAAAACCATCCAGAAATGATGCCGGAAGAGCCCCCAAATGATCCCGAAAAAGTCTCCAAATTACTCCGACGAGATCCCGGACGGATCCCGAAAACCATCCAGAAATGATGCCGGAAGAGCCCCCAAATGATCCCGAAAAAGTCCCTAAATTACCCCGACGAGATCCCGTACGGATCCCGAAAACCATCCAGAAATGATGCCGAAAGGGTTCCCAAATGATCCCGTATTAGTCGCCAAAAAGTCCCGAAATGACCCCGACGGGATCCCGGACGGATCCCGAAAACCATCCAGAAATGATGCCGGAAGAGCCCCAAAATGATCCCGAAAAAGTCCCCAAATGACTTCGACGAGATCCCGGACGGATCCCGAAAACCATCCAGAAATGATGCCGGAAGAGCCCCCAAATGATCCCGAAAAAGTCCCCAAATTACCCCGACGGAATGCCGGACGATTCCCGAAGACCATCCAGAAATGATGCCTAAAGGGACCCAAAATAACCCCGAAAAAGTCCCGTAATGATCTCGGCAACCATCAAGAATTTATCTCTCGAAGGTACGCAAATGATCCCGAAAGTACTCCGACGGGATCCCGGACGGATCCCGCAAACCATCCAGAAATGATGCCGGAAAGGTCCCCAAATGATGGCGAAATAATCCCGAAATGATTCCGGAATAGTCCCGAAAATGTCCCAAAATAACCCCGACTGGATCCCGGACGGATCCCGAAAACTATACAGAAATGATCCCGGAAGGGTCCCAAAATGATCCCGAAATATTCCCGAAAAAGTCCCGAAATTACCCCGGCGGGATCCCGGACCGATTCCGAAAACCATCCAGAAATGATCCCGGAAGGGTCTCCATATGAGGTGAAGCTAATTATAAAACCATGTTAATAAGGCAGCAGGCGCAGGAGCGAATGAAAAGTTACATAGAAACGTACAGGTAAAGTTAATAAAAGCGTGCTAATAAAAACAATTGAAGAAGGGCGGATGGCGGGGGTAAAAGGAGAGGACCACTGATCGTTCCTCCAAAATTGTCTAGATCTCGATCTGTATGTGCCAGATACCAAAAACTATTGATTTAGGAGAAAATTTATATTGAGTTATAACAATTTATAGATTTTACACCAGAGTGGGTGATAAAGGGGGGAAGGGCGGAGGGTGTCACTGCTTACTTTGTAAGCCCTCGACTTATTTAACCCCTTGAGTCGGTGATATTGGTGAAGGCCAGTATACGTAAAGTTATAATGTGTAAAAATTATTAAAAAGTAATTGCTCGAAGAGGTCGTGGGACCCCCACCCCTCTTTCCACGTGCGAAAAAAATTTCGCTAGTAGTACTGCCTGTGTCCTATATTTCATCAAAATCCGTGTAGCCATTCTGGCGTGATTCAGTCGCAAAGACGAAAAAATATAATAATTAAATTATAACTGTTCCTAGGGGGCGGCGACCACGCCCCTTTTCAAAAATATATAGCTAGTAGATCTTTCTAGACTATTGGCTATATGTGTGCAAAATTTCATCCAAATCGGTCCAGCCGTTCTTGCGTGATTGAGTCACAAAGACAAACGTCTGGACAAACATCCAAACATCCAAACATCCAAACATCCAAACATCTTCACATCCAAACTTTGCCATTTATAATATACTAGCCTTTACCCGCGGCCCCGTCCGCAAGGAGAAAATGAAGTATGTGGGCTATTCACGTTAGCCTGCTTATAAAGTTATCTGTTTAAACTTTTTTTCTGTCTAATGCATTTTGTTTTTGTAATTGAGTAAAAAAAAGAACTTTATGAGCTGATAACCTGATAGGATCCCAAAATGATAACGAAATTATCCAGAAAAAGCCACGAAATGACCCCGACGCTATCGCGGACGGATCCCGAAAATCATCCAGAAACGCCCCGGAAGTGTTTCCAAAAGTTCCCGAAGTAGTCCCAAAAAAACCCGAAATGACAACGACACGATTCTAGACTTATCCAGAGAACCACACAGAAATGATGGCTGAAGGGTACCAAATTGATCCCGAAATAGTCCCGAAAAAGTTCCGAAACTACCCTGACGGGCTCCCGGACGGATCTCAAAAACCATCCAGGAAGGGTTCCTAAATTATCCCGACATAGTCCAGAAAAAGCTCCGAAAAAGTTCCGAAATGACCCCGAGGGATCCACAACGGATAGCGAAAACCATAAAGAAATGATTCCGGAAGGGTCCCAAAATGATTCCAAAATAGGCCGAAAATGACCAGACGGATCCAAATGTGATCCCGGAAGGGTTTCAAAACTATACCGAAAAAGTAACAAAAAAAATCTCAAAATGAATCTTACGGCATCCTGGACGGATCCAGAAATGATCCCAACATGGTCTCGAAATGACCCTGATGGATCCGGCAAACGATCAAGAATTGATGCCGGAAGGGTCTTCAAATGATCCCGAAATAATACAGATAAAGTCATGGAATGACCCCCAAGTGGTCCGAAATAGTCCCGAAGAAGTCCCGAAATGTCCCTGACGGGATCTAAAACGGCCCCCTAACTGACCCCGCCGGGATCCCGGACAGATCCCGAAATCCATCCAGGAATCTTTTTGGCCCAAAATTATTCCGAAATAGTTTCGGAAAAGTCCACAAATTACCGTGACGGGATCCCGGACGAATCCTGAAAACCATGCTTAAATGATCCCGAAAAAGTCCCGAAATGACCCCGACGGGATCTCGGACGGATCCCCAACACTATCTAGAAATGACGAAGGAAGATACCCAAAATGATTCCGAAAAAGTCGTGGAATAACCCCGAACGGATTCCGGACGTATCCCGAAATCCATCCAGAAATGATGCCGAAAGGTACACCAAATGATCCCGAAATGATCCCGACGGGATCCCTTACGGATCCCGAAAACCATCCAGAAATAGTCCCGAAATAACCCCGACGGGATCCCGGATTGATCCCAAAAATTATCCAGAAATGATGCCGGAAAGGTCCTCAAATGATCCCTTAATAGTCCCGAAATCACCCTGAAGGAATCCCCGACGGATCCGGGAAACTATCCAGAAATGACGCCGGAAAGGTTCCCAAATGATCCCCAAATAGTGCCAAAATGACCCTGACGGGATCCCGGACGGATTCCGAAAACCATCCAGAAATGAAAGCGAAAGGGTCCCCAAATGATCCGGTATTAGTGGCGAAAAAGTCCCGAAATAACCTCGACGGGATCCCGGACTGATACAGAAAACCATCTAGAAATGATGCCGGAAGGTACCCCAAATGATCCCGAAAAAGTCTTGAAATGAATCCGACGGGATGCCGGACGAATCCCGAAAACCATCCAGAAATGCTGCCGGAAGGGAACCCAAATGATACCGATAAAGTCTCGAAATGACCCCGACGGGATTCCTAACGGATACCGAAAACCATCCAGAAATGATGCCGGAAGGGTTCCCAAATGATGCCGTATTAGTCCAGAAAAAGTCCTGAAATGACCCCGACGGGATTCCGGACGAATCTCGAAAACCATCCAGAAATGATGCCGGAAGGGAACCCAAATTATCCCGAAAAAGTCCCGAAATGACGCCGACGGGATCCCGGACGGATCCCGAAAACCATCCAGAAATGATGCCGGAAGGGTTCCCAAATGATGCCGTATTAGTCCAGAAAAAGTCCCGAAATGACCCCGACCGGATCCCGGAAGGATCCCGAAAACCATCCAGAAATGATGCCGAAAGGGTCCCCAAATGATCCCGTATTAGTCGAGAAAAAGTCCCGAAATGACCCCGACCGGATCCCGGACCGATCCAGAAAACCATATAGAAATGATGCCGGAAAGTACCCTAAATGATCCCGAAAAAGTCCTGAAATGACCCTGACGGGATCATGGACGAATCCCGAAAACCATCCAGAAATGATGCCGGTAGATACCCCAAATAATCCCGAAATAGTCCCGAAATGACCCGTCCGGATCCCGAAAACTATCCAGAAATGATGCCGAAAGGGTCCCCAAATGATCCCGTATTAGTCGATAAAAATTCCCGGAATGACCCCGACGGGATCCCGAACGGATCCCGAAAACCATCCAGAAATTATGCCGGAAGAGCCCCCAAATGATCCGGTATTAGTCGAGAAAAAGTCCCGAAATGACCCCGACCGGATCCCGGACTGATCCAGAAAACCATATAGAAATGATGCCGGAAAGTACCCTAAATGATCCCGAAAAAGTCTTGAAATGACCCCGACGGGATCCCGGACGAATCCCGAAAACCATCCAGAAATGATGCCGGTAGATACCCCAAATAATCCCGAAATAGACCCGAAATGACCCGTCCGGATCCCGGACGGATCCCAAAACCATCCGGAAATGATGCCGAAAGGGTTCCCAAATGATCCCGTATTAGTCGCTAAAAAGTCCCCAAACGACCCTGACGAGATCCCGGACGGATACCGAAAACCATTAAGAAATGATGCCGAAAGGATCCACAAATGATCCCGTATTAGTCGCGAAAAAGTACCGAAATGACCCCGACGGGATGCCGGACGAATCCCGAAGACCATCCAGAAATGATGCCTAAAGGGACCCAAAATAACCACGAAAAAGTCCCGTAATGATACCGGAAACTATCAAGAATTTATCTCTCGAAGGTACGCAAAGTACTCCGACGGGATCCCGGACGGATCCCGAAAACCATCCAGAAATGATGCCGGAAGAGCCCCCAAATGATCCCGAAAAAGTCCCCAAATGACCCCGACGAGATCCCGGACGGATCCCGAAAACCATCCAGAAATGATGCCGGAAGAGCCCCCAAATTATACCGAAAAAGTCCCCAAATGACCCCGACGAGATCCCGGACGGATCCCGAAACCCATCCAGAAATGATGCCGAAAAGATTCCCAAATGATCAAGTATTAGTAGCGAAAAAGTCCCGAAATGCCCCCAACGGGATCCCGGACGGATCCCGAAAACCATCCAGAAATGATGCCGGAAGAGCCCCCAAATGATCCCGAAAAAGTACCCAAATGACCCCGACGAGATCCCGGACGGATCCCGAAAATCATTAAGAAATGATGCCGAAAGGATCCACAAATGATCCCGTATTAGTCGCGAAAAAGTACCGAAATGACCCCGACGGGATGCCGGACGAATCCCGAAGACCATCCAGAAATGATGCCTAAAGGGACCCAAAATAACCACGAAAAAGTCCCGTAATGATCCCGGAAACTATCAAGAATTTATCTCTCGAAGGTACGCAATGTACTCCGACGGGATCCCGGACGGATCCCGAAAACCATCCAGAAATGATGCCGGAAGAGCCCCCAAATGATCCCGAAAAAGTCCCCAAATGACCCCGACGAGATCCCGGACGGATCCCGAAAACCATCCAGAAATGATGCCGAATGATCCCGTATTAGTCGCGAAAAAGTCCCGAAATGACCCCGACGGGATCCCAGACGGATCCCGAAAACCATCCAGAAATGATGCCGGAAGAGCCCCAAAATGATCCCGAAAAAGTCCCCAAATGACCCCGACGAGATCCCGGACGGATCCCGAAAACCATCCAGAAATGATGCCGGAAGAGCCCCCAAATGATCCCGAAAAATTCCCCAAATGACCCCGACGAGATCCAGGACGTATCCCGAAAACCATCCAGAAATGATGCCGGAAGAGCCCCCAAATGATCCCGAAAAAGTCCCCGAATGACCCCGACGAGATCCCGGACGGATCCCGAAAACCATCCAGAAATGATGCCGGAAGATCCCCCAAATGATCCCGAAAAAGTCCCCAAATGACCCCGACGAGATCCCGGACGGATCCCGAAAACCATCCAGAAATGATGCCGGAAGAGCCCCCAAATGATCCCGAAAAAGTCCCCAAATGACCCCGACGAGATCCCGGACGGATCCCGAAAACCATCCAGAAATGATGCCGAATGATCCCGTATTAGTCGCGAAAAAGTCCCGAAATGACCCCGACGGGATGCCGGACGAATCCCGAGGACCATCCAGAAATGATGCCTAAAGAGACCCAAAATAACCCCGAAAAAGTCCCGTAATGATCCCGGAAACCATCAAGAATTTATCTCTCGAAGGTACGCAAATGATCCCGAAAGTACCCCGACGGGATACCGGACGGATCCCGAAAACCATCCAGAAATGATGCCGGAAGGGTCCCCAAATGATCGCGAAATAGTCCCGAAATGATTCCGGAATAGTCCCGAAAATGTCCCAAAATAACCCCGGCGTAATCCCGGACCGATCCGAAAACCATCCAGAAATGATCCCGGAAGGGTCTCGATATGACCCTTACGAGATTACAAATAAGGTGAAGCTAATTATAAAACCATGTTAATAAGGCAGCATGCGCATTGGAGCGAATAAAAAGTTACATAGAAACATACAGGTAAAGCTAATAAAAGCGTGCTAATAAAAACAATTGATGGAGGGCGGATGGCGGGAGTAGAGGAGAGGACCACTGATCGTTCCTCCAAAATTGTCTAGATCTCGATCTGTATGTACCAGATACCAAAAACTATTGATTTATGAAAACTATACAGAAATGATCTCGAAGGGTCCCAAAATGATACCGAAATAGTCCCGAAAAAGTCCCGAAATTACCCCGGCGTAATCCCGGACCGATCCCGAAAACCATCCAGAAATGATCCCGGAAGGGTCTCGATATGACCCTTACGGGATTACAAATAAGGTGAAGCTAATTATAAAACCATGTTAATAAGGCAGCATGCGCATTGGAGCGAATAAAAAGTTACATAGAAACATACAGGTAAAGCTAATAAAAGCGTGCTAATAAAAAACAATTGATGGAGGGCGGATGGCGGGAGTAGAGGAGAGGACCACTGATCGTTCCTCCAAAATTGTCTAGATCTCGATCTGTATGTACCAGATACCAAAAACTATTGATTTATGAGAAAATTTATATTGAGTTATAACAATTTATAGATTTTACACCAGAGGGGGAGATAAAGGGGGCGGGCGGAGGGTGTCACTGCTTACTTTGTAAGCCCTCGACTTATTTTACCCCTTGAGTCTGTGATATTGGTGAAGGCCAGTATACGTAAAGTTATAATGTGTAAAAATTATTAAAAAATAATTGATCGAAGGGGTCGTGGGACCCCCACCCCTCTTTCCATGTTCGAAAAAAATTTCGGTAGTAGACTACTGTCTGTGTCACAAATTTCATCAAAATCCGTGTAGCCATTCTGGCGTGATTCAGTCGCAAAGACGACAAAAAATAATAGTTAAATTATAACTGTTCCTAGGGGGCGGAGACCACGCCCCTTTTGAAAAATATATAGCTAGTAGATCCTTCTAGACTATTGGCTATATGTGTGCAAAATTTCATCAAAATCGGTCCAGCCGTTCTTGCGTGATTGAGTCACAAAGACAAACGTCTGGACAAACATCCAAACATCCAAACATCTAAACATCCAAACATCCAAACATCTTCACATCCAAACTTTGCCATTTATAATATATATTAGAATATTAGATATTAGATATTAGATTAGATCATCACAGTTGTATGGTGGAATTTTCTCACAAGCTGCATAAATATAAACTTACATATATTTGTTGGCATGTTTCCGTTTGGCTTTGTTGTATGCTAGACGGGCATTAGGGATGATAATCTTTAAGATATATCAATAAATTCAATTCGTTTAACAAAATATGACTTATTTTGCGTTATATTAAATTATGGGTTGTATTTCGTTTCGATATAAATTTATTTATTGTGACAAAAATCAGGAGAAAGTATATTCAAGTGGGAGACTTTTTAAGCATACATGACTTCCATGTTATCAATGAAGCAAGGAAGACGCTGACCGAAGCACCTGGTTTAAAAATTTCTAAGATCTTACGCTAATAGACGCCCAAGATCTCTAAAGAGAGTTCAGGATGGACGTACCAAGATTCTGTCGATGGTGTGGGGGCTTAGTCGCACTGCATAGCGCCCGACTATGTGTAAAGCGATTGCATCTGCACTGTTCGGCTTCAGAGGAGAGCGACCGGATATCGGTTATTCGGCTGTTTTTCAACGAAGCCGTGCTGCCTGGTCATAGAAAGGGGCACTGCTGAGCGCTGCCAGACGAACAATATGAAGAATTCAAAGTTGTATGACGTTACGGAGGAGGAGAAAGGAAGAACAGATTCTCAAGTCAAGGAAGACAAGAGCGCTACAAGCGGTTCCTTGGAAACGGCGAGCGAAAATTGTGTAGAGTCAACCCACTCCGTAATGAAATGGGGGATAATTTTAACGGAGAAGTAGAGAGGAAGAGGGTACGGAACAGAGGGAGAAAGAAAGCTCTATCATATTACCGAGCAGCATTGACACTTGGTCAACGCTTAGGATAAGAAGTCGACCCGACAGACATAGCAATTGAGCGCTTGAAATGGGCCACTGAAGCGATAGAAATAGGTCGAAAGCAACCGGTATGGGAAAGAAGAAGCTCGAGTTACAAAATGTAAGGGCATAAATTCAGCCGAAAGGAGACAAGCATGCTTTGAAAATGCAGTAAGAGCCTAGTCTAAGAGCTGCGATACAAGCTTGACTGACAAGACAAGTTGGACAGAAGGACCCCAATAGTGTGGTAGTGACTACCTTGGAAGCAAGAACCTCAAAAGCTACGAATTAGCAGGAAGTTGTTGCAAACCTCTAAAGATAAGTAATGAGTGCGCGGATTGAGATGGTGGATAAAGTGCAGATTGTCAACAGATGTGCCTTTTTTAGCAGATTGCCAGCAGATGCACAGCATAGGGTTCCTTAGAGATAAGAATTGAAGCTGACAGATGAGATATGAGGAATTCCTGAGGTTTTTATGGACACTCATTTCCCACTGTCTGCGTTTGTTGGCATTTGAGAAGCGCAGTACATACGCCTTGGATAAAAGAAACTTGCATGGACATTGGAAAAGTTAGAATATTTCTACGAGCTGTCGTTGAAAGGGCTTTTGTAGCACTGAGCGTTGATTGGACTCTTACAGAATTCACCAGCAGATAGTTGAGTAGCAGAAAGGATACACTTCTTCGCTTTGAATGGCGGTTGACCTGTTTCGGGACCTGAAGGCGCTACCAAGTGTAGGGAAGGTATGCTGAATACCTGGAAATATTTCAATACGCTAAAGGATGTTTTAAATAGGTTCTTGTGTGTGGTCACTAGATGGTCCTCCAATAGGGGCAGTACCGCTGTTGGTGTTTGACAGGGCTAAGTAACTTTTGATTTTTTCTTGACAGCAAGCTGTCATGTAAGCTTGATATGGTGGATAGAGCTAGCAAACTTTTGGTTGCCTTGTACTGCTGTTGTCTGTTTGGACAGCGCATTTGCGAGAGCGCTTGACGACAACACGTTTATAGTTTCAATGTAGGTTAACAGTCATGCGGCAGCACGAAAGACAATGGCCGTCTTTCAGTGAGTTTTACAGCTCCGGCTCAAGCTCAATTCTCACGGGAATGCTCTGGATCATTGAGAGACTTGAGAAGCACATGTCGTGAAATTTTCGCGCACGTGAAATGTGATAGGCAGATATCGCCGCTGTTTTTCATTTAACTCATACGGCGAAAGGCTAAGCAGCGACATCTATTATTGAAAAAGTAGGTATTTTAAAGGCCGTGTTGCCAACCTAAAATGAAGTAATTAACAAATTATCTGGCTCACAAATTGAACCAGACTTCTATCTGGTTTTATCTGGCTCAAATCGTTGTTGTTGCATTTACATGCAAAATTATTTATCTGGCTCAGGATTTTGCCACCGGATGATAGCTAATGCGAAGAAACAGTATGAAAGTCTTGGCCAGTGCTGGCATCATTCCGCGGAACAGAAATTACTCTCATTACGTTGTTCCGCCTAACAGACAATTTTTTAATCCTATTAAACGAAAACGCTGTGTGTGGTCATCAAATGAAGCTTAATTTGCCTGTTAAGACAATGATGCTATAAATTTCACAAAACAAACACAAACAAAGGCAGAGCAGCAGATGAAGCACCTGACTGGCGAATGCTCTATTTCAAAGGAAGAAGAACATGAGGGAATACTAAAGTTGAAAATTTCATTGCGGCATGAGCGCTTGTGTGAATGCTCACGTCTGCGCATTTTGTCGTATGTCTGTTTAATTCTTTTTAACTTTTGATTCGTTTTCTTTAATTTACAATTTTTTTTTTGTTGACCACTAAAAAAGCAAACATTTAATGAAGTTATTAGTGAATTGCGTACGAAGAACTTATTAAGTTAATTTAAAGCATTTTACGTTGAACAAATAAATGTTCCATCGCGTCTTATAAATTTGGGGAACCAACTTGTTTTTTTAATATCAAATGGATTTATTATTTTATTTTTTTAACGTTGGTTGAGCATTCTTGTCCATCCTGCATTGACGCAAGCCAAGGACAGTCATATATGTTAACGTTTCTTCCAAGTAGTAGGCCAGGCCATCAATCATCTCAACCCCTAGTTCTATGTAGAACTTTGGGTAGCCGGCCACTTGGCAAGAGGATACGCCACGGGTAGGTGCGATTGACAATTCGGATGGAGAAGCTTTAAGTTTCGCTGGCAACCTCTTGAAAGGGTTGTCCTGCACAACCCCTTGAATAACATCAAACACTCGAAAATTGTTGTGGGTGCAAACAAGCACATTTTCTTTGGTGAGAAAGTTCGGTCCAGCAACGGTATACGTAAATCGCAGAAGAGCTTAGCCGCTTTGCTAAGAAGAGTTAAACGAAAGGAAATTTGTTTTTGTTTTTATCGGCCTATTGATAAAGATTCAAAGTTCGATGCGAGCTCAAGGCCAGAACAATAATTTTTTTTCTATTGATAATTATTGTTATTTTTTAATTTTTCTAAATTTGAAAAAATGTATTTTGTTTTTGGAATAGTAAGTAGAAAATTTTTCAGACAACCTGCCATAGCTGCGCAGATAGATCCATTTCGAAGGGTTCTAAGCCTTCAACATCAGTACGCTTTAGGTATGCTGCGCTAACCATTAGCTATACAGCGGTGACAATAAACAAATGCAGCATTATCAGTGATTTGCAACAAATGTAGCAACACTGAATAAATATAGTTGGTAAGAAGGAATAGAAGTAGCAAATTTTTCCCTCAAACAAACCACCGCTGTATAGCTAAATGGTTAGCGCAGCGCGCCTAAAGCGTACTGATAATGAAGGCTTAGAACCCTTCGAAATGGATCTATCTGCGCAGCTATGGCAGGTTGTCTGAACAATTTTCTACTTACTATTCAAAAAACAAAATACATTTTTTCAAATTTAGAAAAATTAAAAAATAACAATAATTATCAATAGAAAAAAAATTATTGTTCTGGCCTTGAGCTCGCATCGAACCATGAAACGACATTTATTTTTCTTTGAATGGCAAGATTGGCGAAGAAAACATGAAATATGATAAAAGTCCCCTTTACCACAAGGGCAGGGCAAAATTCTCATACCTTCGATTTAATTGTGGATGGCTAAGTTCTAGGGCTAAACATGCACTAAACGAACAAATTCGGCTAGACCTTAATGTAGACCCCGTTATCCTTAGGAGTCACCTGTAGTAGATGGTCTTCTCTGAACTCAATAAACATCGCAAATAATAATAATAATAATCGTTTGGCGCGTTATACCTCTTCGGAGATCTACGTCCAGCTTCTCTTCCGATTTGCGTATTGTTATCGCAATGCTTAACAAAAAGCTTTTGATGTATGAGTAGGTATCATTGCCGATGAATATGAAATGACCCTTTGCGTATTTGAGAGAAAATTTATCTGACGGTGAATATCGGATGATGTATAGTGATAAGCTATATGACCATAATGCAGATATAAAGATGGTGCAACGCATGAAAGTCCAAAACCTTCTCTGAATTGGTAATGTTATGCGCGTAGACGAAGACGTTCCGGCAGAGAAAAAGTTGTTATTGGCATTTGGAAGCAGTAGAAGGGGGAGACCCACGCTGAGCTGCAAGAGGCAGATGTAGGAGGAGTTGATCTCTCTTCCTTGTTGTTTTATTTACAGTGCTTCGTTTGTTATCAAAGTTTTCTAATGGCTGTCCAAGGAAACTAGTTGTTTCAATAATGTTGGACGATAGGGATGTTACGGTAAGAGGAGTACGTTGCATATTGCAATTGAAAAAATTATTCGCGTCATGCGGGTACATATAGCATGCAGGACGTACGTATGTCGGGGTTGATTCTGGACAACTAAGAATTTTACAAAAATGCGCCAGGGTGACTCGAGTCTTTCTTAGTAGTCTTATTTCTTTTTCTGCAGGGGTTGGATAACATATACTTATGCTGTGAAGGTTTGCTTTACTATGTAGATAACGCCATTCTGAGTGCAGCAGTTTGGCAGGCCTGCAACTTTAGTCAGTGTGTTTTTTTAGACCAGGTCATCGAATAACACACACTGTTTTATTCTCATAGGTGTTGAGATCTCGTTCCATAATTAAACCGACGCTTGCCGACTATTCAGATAATTTGTGGTTCATATTTTTAAATAAAGGCGAAGGAGTGAACCTTCATGTATTGGAGCAATGTGCCGTGATTAACTGTGTCAAAAGCATTTGATAAGTAAAGTGCTTCGAGCACCGTCCTATGATGTGGCTGTTGCTGGTTTAGTTCGTAATTTATCTGAGTGTTTGTGGCGTTCAGCACTCAAAATTTGGGGCAGATATCGCAAAAAAGCGATAGCTAACGTGACTTGTTACGAAACGATCAAAATCTTCTAAGTGGTTTAGCGCCAATTAACAGTGATTATGAATAGCTAGAAAGAAATAGAACTGAACAGTTGTTGTTGCGGGGCAGTGTGGACCCGGGGAAGTCAGGCGTATGCGTCGCAAATAAAAGATATAAAAAAGGGCATTAATATCTAGTAACAAATTTTTATTTAGTATACTAGGAGACCCGGCAGACGCTGTTCTGCCCTAAATTTGGTCTATCTGCATATATTTTAATACGCTTTTTCCGTCTAACACTGACCTCGCCCCTCTACACTTTTTCCTAATCTTTGTATTCACTCCTCCCTCCGAATTTTTCGCTTCATCTATCTCCATCTTCGTCTCATTCTATCTCTTTCTCAGTCTCCTTCTCTCTTTTCTCTTCTCTCAAGTTTTTCTCATTCTTCCTCATATCTTATTGCCAGTCCCAGAGGGTGGTATGCATTTTGTTCCAGTCTCATTCCGAGGCTCAATCCCAGTCCCACTCCGAGTCTCAGTCTCAGTCCCAGTCCTAGACCTAATCCCAGTCCGTCTCTGGTATACTTCCAGGAAAGAGCATCGTAAATACTAATATAGGTAAATTTATATACGAAATTTCAGGCAAATCGAATAGGACGTATGTAAATAGGTATGTGGGTGTTATTAATTCTTGTCTTTATTTCAAATTCGCATGCATATTTACCAGTTTTGCCAGGTTGATGAGACTAAATCGATTATCACAATGAAAATTACTTTAAAGCTCTCAGCAACAGCTTTCATTTGATATCCATAATACACACACATTCTAGGGGTATTCGGGTCCATGTTTTGGCCTATATCTCGATACCCTAGTCACCCAGCGACATAAAACTTACTCTGTACTAAAGCACATTTCAACAGCTTCCAATTGATATCCATAATGTAAAAACACATCCTGGTGTTATACTGATCCACGTTTTGGCCTATATCTCGAGACCCTGTGCGTCTATCTTGGATTTTCTTTGCTATAAACCTCACGGAGCCCGATATCTTTCCAGGAATGCAAAACCGTGAAAATCGGTTCGTGCATTCTGGAGTTATATCGTCAGGAAGGAAAAGCAGACTTAACACAATCGACATTACTTGTTGTATTGGTAAAAGGAAAGAATTAATAATTGATGAGGGAAAGAATTAATTAAATGCATAATTCACAATGCACTTGGAAAATTCAAATTTATAAAAATGATTACCTGCAAATCTTAATTATATTACCATCGCAAATTATTAAAATGTAAAATGTGGAAAATGATTGGATTTAAATTACTCACATGTGGCTAGCTGCGGGCTCGTGAACGTTCCAGAAAGGAATTGAAAGAGTTTTACCGAGCAAAAGTCCGCGCCACCTTTCGTCGAGTTTTTCTCCTTTTAAGTTAGCGCTCGGCAGGTGATGGCCGTTACCGGTAAAGAGTAAAATAAACTAATACGCGCGTTAGGGTGGTCCTTCATATTTAGGCTAGTGGCCTAAACAGTTATACTTATATAATTTAAACAATGACTATGTTGCTTCGTATTCTACTGGTCTATAGTAGCGAACGCGAAAATAGCAGTACCAATTTTGATCAAAATTCGTCAATTAAATTAATTTTTTTTTTATTTTAGTTAGTCATTCAAGGTTCGAATCGAGCTCAAGGCTTGAATGATTTATCAATAGGCCGATAAAAACAAAAAACAATTATTTTAGTTAGTGTGAGAAAAAACTGGTACTTATTTTGTCACTGAAACGTTGCCAAAAGTATCTAACACGTTTTCGAAAAAACTCGAAAACTTTAGAAAAATTTACAAAAATTTGGATTTTTTTGTTTATATTTCTGAAATTTTTTGAGTATAGAGTTTCGTAGCCCAACAATATTAAGTTTAACAAAGTAGAAGGTGTAGGTCTTTCAAAATGCGTATTGATTTTTGACACATTTTTTCTGAAATGTATTTTATTTTTTCTTCCACACGAAGGGCGCCTTGCTTTATTTTGATATGGAAGAAAATCTGAAACACTCTTCAGAAAAAAATTTGCAAAAAGCAGTGCCAACTTTCAAGGCCCTATAGCTTTTACTTTTTAGACTCAAATTGATTGGGCTACAATACTGCATATTCGAAAAAGTTCAAGAAACCTGAATAACAGTTTTGAAATTTTCGAATATAATTTTTTAATTTTAGAATTTTTTTGAAAGCGTTTTTTGAGATTGGTTTACATAGATTCAAGTACGAAATTCATTAGAGTTTGCACCGCAATATTAAAAAAAATAAGGAGGAATTTAATGGAAAAGTAAGATAATGATTTATTCAAAAAAATTCTAAATAAAAGGTTTGAAAGTTTTGAATATGTTATTTTGATTTTTGAAAATTTTCAAAAATATTTTTGACATTGGTTTGCATAGTGTTAGTATTAAATTCAAAGATGCATTTTAACTATAAACATCAATTGACGAAATTCTATACAAGTTTCTATTTATATCTTGCGTTTCGCTGCTGTATGTACATTAAGGTGGGTCTTAACCAATCAAACAAACGATTTTTACCCAGTGTCGCAAGGTGTGAACCTTAAAAAGCTTATAGTATTTACCTTTTGCGGCCGCTGTGGTGTGATGGTAGGGTACTCCGCCTACCACAACGGAGATCCTGGGTTCAAGCCCCGGGCAAAGCTACTTCAAAACTTTTAGAAACAAATTTTTTTCAATTAGAAGAAAATTATTCTAAGCGGGGTCGCCCTTGGCAGAGTTTGGCAAGCACTCCGAGTATATTTCTGCCATGAAAAGCTCTCAGTGAAAACTCATCTGCCTTGCAGATGCCATTCGGGGTCGGTATAAAACAAGTAGGTCCCATCCAGCCAACTTATAGGTAAAAATAAGCGGAGCACGACGCAAATTGGAAGAGAAGCTCGGCCTTAAAGCTCTTCGGAGGTTATCGCGCCTTACATTTATTTTTTTATTTACCTTTCTCGCAGAGTTATTTACAATTACAGATTTTGGTTCTTGATATGGTTTTTCAGTTTGGTCATCAAACACCAAAACACATTCCGTATATATGGTGTTCTTATAGAATCGATATTATTTGTTGGGTATTGCTTTACACAAAATTTTCTCTGACTTTACTCCAAATGTAAGTTAGTCGCCTGTTGAAAATGGAAACCTGCAAAGTAACAAAGAAATAACAATTTAATATTAGAGGCTAAAAATTATTTTAATTTTTCATTGAAACCTTCGAAGGTCAATTCAGAATTAAGTTGACTTACTATGTTGATAGGTACTACATGTTGTTACTGTTTTTTCTGGTTTATTTGGCATCCCCCCATTTAGCCGGTTTACACTTTAGGCTGATGTTATCATGAAAGGAAGCCTCGCTTGCATTCACAAACACATTTACACATATTTTATTAGCAGTTGAATGAAAAGTCTACAAATGAAATGTGTATAACGGAATTGCAACGTCCATTGCTATTACACATACACAAGCAGCTGTGGCTGCACACACTTGCTGAAATGGTTGGCCAGGTCGAATGCGAATTGCGACTGGTTAGTGTGGTTAGCCGCCGCAATTCATCACTATATCAATGGAGCATTCCACAGCTAGTTTAACTATTCGAAATTTTTGTTTTTTCCACCAACTGTTGTTTTCTTCGTTTAAGTAGGCTCCTTAAAAGAAAAAAAATTAAAGGAAAAACTTTAGTCTGGAATGAAGTGAATTAAGAAAAAAATAACTAAAAATTAACAAAGAAAAAAACAAATAAAAAATGTCGGTAAATTTTGTACTGATTTTTCTGGACGAATAGAGGCAATCAAACATAAACTTTTATTTTTCAAAACTTTTTACCAATTATTTTTATACTCAGCGTTCTTTGCACACAGAGTATATTAACTTTGATTGGATAACGGTTGGTTGTACAGTTATAAAGGAATCGAGATAGATATAGACTTTCATATACCAAAATCATCAGTATCGAAAAAAATTTGATTGAGCCATGTCCGTCCGTCCGTCCGTTAACACGATAACTTGAGTAAATATTGAGATATATTCACCAAATTTGGTACACGAGCTTACCTTGACCCAGAATAGATTGGTATTCAAAATGAGCGAAATCGGAGGATAACCAGGCCCACTTTTTTTATATATATAACATTTTGAAAACACAAAAACCTGATTATTTAGTAAATAATACACCTAGGACGTTGAAATTTGACATGCGGACTGATATAGAGACTCTTGATAAAAATTTGAAAAGAAATTTTTTTAAATGGGCGTTGCACCGCCCACTTGTGATAAAATCCATTTTAAAAATATTATTAATCATAAATCAAAAATCGTTAAACCTATCATAACAAAATTCGGCAGAGAGGTTAGTTTTACTATAAGGAATGCTTTGATGAAAAATTAACGACATCGGTTAGGACCTTTAATGGCTAAGCAATTTTCTATGTTTCGGGAGCCATAGCTCGAAGAAAAATTAACATATCATAATGAAATTTTGTACACATATTTTCCATATAGCAGACAATATTTCTAGTAAAAATGGACGGGATCGTTTAAAGACTACGGCAACTTAGATATAAAACAAGTTTAAAAGGGTCGTAGGCTAGAATAATAAGCTATAACTTAGCACAAAATAGTTTTGAATCAATGATATTTCACTTATCAAGTTTTATTGTAAGAGGAAATGTGGAGACATTTTTTTTAACGGGCGGTGCCACGTGTTATGTAGAAAAGCAATTTATGCGAAATGAAATGTACAATTGAAGATCATGCTGAGTATATAATGTTCGGTTACACCCGAACTTAGACACCCTTACTTGTTTTAATTCGCTTTATATATAAAAAGACGCTTAAGGTTTGAATTAAAAACATATTGTAACGAATTTAGTGCAATTCCGCTTATTTGCAACCTTCTGCTAATGTTCCTATCGCTAAACTGTTCAATAATGCAAAATGGCCTTTATTCAAGTACTCCACAATAACACTGATACTGCAAAACCAATAGCTTGCTTAAATCAAACTTATTTTCGTGCCTCTACTGTTGTTGCCTTTTATACTCTGCGATTTCTCGTTCGCATACTTCTAGGCGCTTCTAGAATTTATTTAGTTACTGCTATAAAATTATAACTACACAGATGCACGTGTATAGCTTCTCATATGCGCATGTATATGTGAGTGACACTTCCACAGATAATTTCCTACTTTTGGGAGCATCTCAGATAAGATATATGCATGTCTTTGTGCGTCTCTTCTCCGCTGCTCATATGGACATATGGGTAGAAACATCGATTGATTTGTTGATGTGCATACGAGTCACTGCTTAGTATCGGCTTAGAGATGATAGCACCCCTTAGTGTTGCTAGTATTCGTCACAATATATATGAAATATTGCGAAGAAGTCATCATTAAATGATGACATCTAAAGAAAAAATTGGTAGTTTTTACTATGCATTTGAGATTTTGCCAAAAAATGGTCAAACCTCGGAATCACCCTTTTTCTTTGACCGTCTAACTGCTTTTAAAATCTGTTGCCATTTGGCGGATGCCATCAACACGCATCAGTGGCAAAACTAGCTCATCACGAACAAAATTAAGTTCAGCACATGACACAGATTGTTACACGCTCTCATACAAATATATACGTATACATATGTATACGCACATATTAGAAAATAAAAGTGTGTGTTTGAGTGCATGTTCAAAAAACCTATGTCAGAGTTTGCGGCTCATAAATTAAATACGCCAAAATTAAACAAACATTAATTTTTTGAAAAGAGTAGAGATGAGTAACGGGGTCATGAGTGAACAACAAGTGGGCTAATTTCGAACTTCTGATGTTATCATATTTGTACATACGTTATTTCAAAGTTCATTGAATTCGCTGCTGATAGCGCTTAGAATTTCATATCCCGATCATGATGACGGGTATGACATGAGACTTACAGACACGGAGTTAGAAAATGCAGAACACGTCATGTTCCACTGCCCCCGTTTCCACGAAGAAAGACTTACCTTGCATGGTGGGCGACGGTTCCAGAACGGGGCTGTTTTTTAATCTACGGACACACGGTTGCTGCGACGGCAGCAATTATGGTGCATTAGGCATTTTTCAGCCTCCCCGCAAAAAAAAAAAACAAAAAACAAAAAAAGAATGCAATTTTTGTTTGCGGTGACAGAACTTTCCATAAATCCAAGGTTAGGTTGGATTGAACTAGTCGGTCTTTTTATGCCTTTCATGAAAATGAAGATAAAGATAATAAATAGATAATTAATTGAGGATCGCACTGCGACCATTGGTCTATTTTGACCTCAGCTTCTTCACAGCACCTTATGCAAGCCTACATCTGTGATGAATGGCTTCATGAATTTAATGTGAGAATGCTCTGGCCATGGTGAGCCCATAAACTTAGCCCCTGAGATTGCGTTACACTCCAGGAGGATATGATTTGCCGTCTCCGCTTATCGATCACAAAATCGGCATGAGTTGTTCGATAGTATGCCCAGCTTCTGCATGTGTCTGTTCAACCTACAGTTTCCTGTAAGAATAGCTGTTAGGATTCTTAGGTTATCTTTCGAGAGGCCTATATCGAGTTGCACTGTAACCCCCTAACTGTAACTTAGATTGTCTCGGGCCTGGTATATTGCACCAGTGTTCTTCTCTCTTTTTCCTCTCTTCTACTAACAAATGCCCCCTATTTTCTTCGGGCCTACTGGCACGGACGGCTCGGGACCAATGGGCCGTGTCGCTGCTGCCTCTCTGGCGAGACTATCCGCCTGCTCATTACCCTCAACTCCCCTGTGGCCAGGAAACCAAGCCAACAGTAGTTGATTTAGCCATTGCTGAATTTATTTGAAACTCCGAGATCGCCTTAAGGGCGGCATGACTGTCCAGATCCAACTCCCTGTGGTGTCTTCGAGCCATCAGTGTACCATTCTATTTTATGTCGATGCTGAATTCTCTCAATTCTGCTTTCCTTCCATGTACCCTTGTTTCCCAATTCTACTTTATACCTTTTCTCAAAAACTATCTTCCTAGGAATATCATCCTTCGGGAGTTGAGAGATTGTGATCTTCTTTCTCAATTCCATCATGCTTCGGGACGATATAAATTTACCTTTGCCCGAGCCCTCCTTGGCGATATTCAGAAGCGTTCGCTTGGCTGACTGCTCATCGGTATATGCAGCGGGGTTAGATCGAGGATAGCTTCCAGCGCTGTTGTAAGGAATGTGTGCATAGCTCCCGTGATGCACACATATGCCAGTCGCTGAAGTTTTGACAGTGCTTGCCTCGTCGCCCAGGCTACTACTACCATGGAATATATTAGTTCCATAGGTGGACGCCGTTTCGAGATATCGCCATAAAGGTGGACCAGGGGTGACCCTAGAATTTGTTTGTACAATATGGGTATCAAAAGAAAGGTGTTAATGAGTATTTTAAAAGGGAGTTATCCCTAGTTCCATAGGTGGACGCCGTTTCGAGATATCGTCATAAAGGTGGACCAGGGGTGACCCTAGAATTTGTTTGTACAATATGGGCATCAAACGAAAGGTGTTAATGGGTATTTTAAAAGGGAGTGGGCCTTAGTTCTATAGGTGGACGCCGTTTCGAAATATCGCCATAAAGGTGGACCAGGGGTGACTCTAGAATGAGTTTGTACGATATGGGTATCAAATTAAAGGTATTAATGAGAGTTTTAAAAGGGAGTGGTGGTAGTTGTATATGTGAAGGCGTTTTCCAGATATCGACCAAAATGTGGACTAGGGTGACCCAGAACATCATCAGTTGGATACCGCTAATTTATTTATATATGAAATACCTGCCAAGATTTTAAGGGTTTTTTAATTCGCCCTGCAGAACTTTTTCATTTTCTTCTACTTAATATGGTAGGTGTCACAACCATTTTATAAAGTTTTTTCTAAAGTTTTATTTCGCGTCAATAAAACAATCCAATTACCTTACCATATTTCATCCCTTTTTTCGTATTTGGTATGAATTATGGCATTTTTGTCATTTTTCGTAATTTTCGATATCGAAAAAGTGGGCGTGGTCATAGTCGGATTTCGTTCATTTTTCATACCAAGATAAAGTGAGTTCAAGTAAGCACGTGAACTAAGTTCATTAAAGATATGTCGATTTTTCTCAAGTTATCGTGTTAACGGCCATGCGGAAGGACAGACGGACGACCGTGTATAAAAACTGGGCGTGGCATCAACCGATTTCGCCCATTTTCACAGAAAACAGTTAACGTCATAAAATCTATGCCCCTACCAAATTTTAGAAGGATTGGTTAAGTTTTGTTCGACTTATGGCGTTAAAATTATCGTAGACAAATTAAATGAAAAAGGGCGGAGCCACGCCCATTTTGAAATTTTCTTTCATTTTTGTATTTTGTTGCACCATATCATTACCGGAGTTGAATGTTGACATAATTTACTTATATACTGTAAAGATATTAACTTTTCTTTTAAAATTTGAATTAAAAAATTTTTTTTTTTAAAAAGTGGGCGTGGTCGTTCTCCGATTTTGCTAATTTTTATTAAGCGGACATATAGTAATAAGAGTAATGTTCCTGCCAAATTTCATCATGATATCTTCAACGGCTGCCAAATTACAGCTTGCAAAAATTTTAAATTACCTTCTTTTAAAAGTGGGCGGTGCCACGCCCATTGTCCAAAATTTTACTAGTTGTCTATTCTGCGGCATAAATTAAACTCATCTACCAAGTTTCGTCGCTTTACCTGTCTTTTGTAATGAATTATAGCACTTTTTCGGTTTTTCAAAATTTTCGATATCGAAAAAGTGGGCGTGGTTATAGTCCGATATCGTTCATTTTAAATAACGATCTGAGATGAGTGCGCAGGAACCTACATACCAAATTTCATCAAGATACCTCAAAATTTACTCAAGTTATCGTGTTAACGGACGGACGGACGGACGGACGGACGGACATGGCTCAATCAAATTTTTTTTCGATCCTGATTATATTGATATATGGAAGTCTATATCTATATCGATTCCTTTATATATGTACAACCAACCGTTATCCAATCAAACTTAATATACTCTGTGAGTTCTGCTCAACTGAGTATAAAACAAAAATATTTAAATTAGAAAAACGTTTTTCTAAGCGGGGTCAACCCACGGCAGGTATTTGACTAACGCACCGACGTACTTTTGCCAATAAGAGCTTCTCAGTGTAATAACATCTGACTGCAGCATCCATGATGGTTGTACAGTCAGCTCAACACCATTTGAAACAGCACTTTATACTTTCATACTGCCTCACTCTGCAATACACCAAACTGAGTTTTATTCAGAGCTTGCTTGAGTATGGTCGAATAGGCTGCTACTTTTTCTCTTCCGTTAAATACTGCAACGTTAGCGTTACTTCTGTAATGTCAAAAGTGCCGCAGTAAAAGTTTGAAAATAAAGATTTTGCATCTCCACATTTAGGTATAATTAAGCGTCTTATTAATCTCGATCTTTAAATGCGCACCTCCCACTAACTCGAAAAATGCTGCCCGGTTCTAGTCTCTCGTACGTCTTTTTTTTTTAGGCTCCGTCCTCACCAGGTATTATTTAGCATTGCAGGTTTTCCAGAAAGTCAAGGTTACTGTTTCAATCTATGGGCCTGGTGTGCCTTTGTTCTACTGGGTTATTGTGTCTTCTTTGTATTTTCTAAACTTTTTTCAAGTATCCTTCCTTTGTCTTTTTTAAGGACACTCGTTGCTGTGCTTTGGTGCTTTTACGGAGAATTTTTTCAAGTCAGTGACTAGCCAATAATTTTTATGTGTAAATCTGTGAGCCTCTGCTGGCCTACTCGCTCCATCTATTTGCCGAGTTGTAGTAGGGGTTCCCTCTCTATTAAGGCAGTGCTTCTTCCCACCTTGGTTTATTGCTCTATTCGAACCCAATAGCGAAGGTAAATGCCGAATAAGTTGATCGTTTCTTTCTTTATATAAAAGGGGTTGTTAAGTGCAATACAATTTTTTTTATTTTCACAGCTTTCCCAACCCCACTATTAGCCTCAGCTACCCAAGGGGAGTTCTGTTACAAATATGAATATATCATGCACAAATTAAGCAGCCGAAACTCTGGCGACTCTAAGTCTCTCATAGAGAGAGGATATGGGTTGGGAATGCCTTAGAAGGTTCAATATTGTCATATTATAACGTTCCCGGGTTGGTCGGTATGATACCTTAATGTTGCTTTTTACTGGAGCATCGCTTAGACTTCCCACTATTTATTGCTACAAGAAGAAAAAGATAACAGTTTCTATGATTTTTAAAACTGTGATTTTTGCATCGTAAAAATTTTTTCTTCTGTGCTTGTTTTTCGTGTCTATTCCAACCTTGAAGGATTGTTTACTTTTGCATTTATGCTTTGGCAACTGTCGCCATGAAAATGGTATTGCTGCTGTGATTATTTTTGACGTAAATGCTGTTTGTGATCGCGTGAGAAGCGAGAGCCGCAATTTACTGCTTCTTCTGAATCCTGCATTTAAATTGTGTCCATGCTCCGAATTGCTAAAGCTGCCCGTTGTTTAGTCGGCTAAAAAACCAAGTTCTCGTGGCATTCTTTGTAAGCAGGGATGCCACGCAAGCGTTGAAACAGTCTTTATGAGAGCTTGTGTACAGAGGCAGGACAGTGACTTATCACGAGTATATCTCAGCTGAACCCGTTCGGACACGCTAAAGGCGATGTGGTTTAGAACGTACATGGAGGTCTGCCAGGGTTAAAAGTGTGCATTGGCGATTATAGCATTAGCTCACGGGCCATGTGTCGGGAACTTTTCACGCTGCGCAGTAAGTGGTACAATGCTATTTTCACCAGGGCTGTATCTCTCTATTCCTCATCCGTTTACCATAAGATATAAATGGTTTCTAACCAGTTGGTTTGAAAATATAACCACGCCGTTTTTTTTTTTGTTTGTTTTGAATTTATGTACTTGATAAATCTACGTTGTGTGTCTGTTCGCTAGGTATAGCACCCAAAAGTGCAACCGGCCATCCATAAAATGGTACACTATAATGCCGTCCAAATAAAGTTAGTCCCATTCAAACCCTTCATTGACATTTGATCTCCGAGTAGCAAGTCCACAATGACAAAACAACGTTGGCTTGTTGTCCAGTGTTGTAAACGTTGTTGTTGCTGTTGGCTAGTTTTCATTGCTATACTGACTCAATTGAAATTTGAAAACATTGCCCCGCAATTGCTTTTTGTACGGTGTGGTTCTTAGTGTTGTTGCTGAATGTTGCTACATTTGGCTTATTGCATAGCACAATATTGTTCTTGTAATGCATTTTTGCTTATATGCTTTTGTTGTGTGTGTGTATATGTGTGCTTGTGGCTGCTATCGTTCAAGTGTTGCCAAAAATGTGTATTTGTCTCCCTATTGTTATTATTATTATAATTGTTATTGTTGCTTTTGAAGATTTTATATTTACCGAAATTTGCTAACAAATAAACGAACACCAAAGGGTCAACATACCGAAAGACCGAACAGGAACAGCTAAACGACAGTAACTACTAGCTGATAGCATCAAAAAAAGAGACAGGTCATCAACAACAATAACAACCTAGCAGCCAGACAATCAGGCAGACTTTTCAACCATTCACCATTCAGGCATTAAGTTAAGCCACATAAGCTCCCGCATACGCCATGTAGTACGATTAATTGTTATGATTTTCGTTTATTTGTTTTTGTTTTTGCAAAATTGCATTATTTGCACTTACCTTCCTTCTGAAGTTTATTGTTTTATTGTTTTTATACCCAGTTGAGCAGAGCTCACAGAGTATATTAACTTTGATTGGATAATGGTTGGTTATACAGGTATAAAGGAATCGAGATAGATATAGCCTTCCATATATCAAAATCATCAGTATCGAAAAAAAATTCGATTGAGCCATGTCCGTCCGTCCGTCCGTCCGTCCGTCTGTCCATTAACACGATAACTTGAGTAAATTTTGAGGTATCTTGATGAGATTTGGCATGTAGGTTCCTGGGCACTCATCCCAGATCGCTGTTTAAAATGAACGATATCGGACAATAACCACGCCCACTTTTTCGATATCGAAAATTTCGAAAAATCGAAAAAGTGCGATAATTCATTTCCAAATAAGGATTAAGCGATGAAACTTGGTAGGTGAGTTGAACTTATAACGCAGAATAGAAAACTAGTAAAATTTTGGACAATGGGTGTGGCACCGCCCACTTTTAAAAGAAGGTAATTTAGAAGTTTTGCAAGCTGTAATTTGACAGTCGTTGAAGATATCTTGACGAAATTTAGCAGGAACGTTACTATTATTACTATATGTCTGCCTAATAAAAATTAGCAAAATCGGAGAACGAGCACGCCAACTTTTTAAAAAAAAATTTTTTTTAATTCAAATTTTAAAAGAAAAGTTAATATCTTTACAGTATATAAGTAAATTATGTCAACATTCAACTCCAGAAATGATATGGTGCAACGAAATACAAAAATAAAATAAAATTTCAAAATGGGCGTGGCTCCGCCCTTTTTCATTTAATTTGTCTAGGATACTTTTAA
Organism: Eurosta solidaginis; assembly: GCF_040869045.1. Lineage (NCBI taxonomy): Eukaryota > Metazoa > Arthropoda > Insecta > Diptera > Tephritidae > Eurosta > Eurosta solidaginis. The sequence goes on along the minus strand of NC_090321.1, from coordinate 205,359,196 downwards.
TGCCATAAGTCGAACAAAAATTTACCAATCCTTGTGAAATTTGGTAGTGGCTTAGATTCTAGGACAATAACTATTTTCTGTGAAAAAGGGCGAAATCGGTTGAAGCCACGCCCAGTTTATATACACAGTCGTCCGTCTGTCCTTCCGCTCGGCCGCTAACACGATAACTTGAGCAAAAATCGATATATCTTTACTAAACTCAGTTCACGAACTTATCTGAACTCACTTTGTATTGGTGTAAAATATGGCCGAAATCCGACTATGACCACGCCCACTTTTTCGATATCGAAAATTACGAAAAATGAAAAAATGCCATAATTATATACCAAATACGAAAAAAGGGATGAAGCATTGTAATTGTATTGGTTTATTGACGCAAAATATAACTTTAGAAAAAAACTAGGTAAAATGGGTGTGACGCCTACCATATTAAGTAGAAGAAAATGAAAAAGTTTTGCAGTGCGAAATCAAAAGCCCTTGGAATCTTGGAAGGAATACTGTTCGTGGTATTACATATATAAATAAATTCGCGGTGCCCGACAGATAATGTTCTGGATCACCCTGGTGCACATTTTGGTCGATATAGCGAAAACGCCTTCACATATACAACTAAGGGCCACTCCCTTTTAAAACCCTCATTAGTATCTTTAATTTGATACCCGTATCGTACAAACACATTCTAGAGTCACCCCTGGTCCACGTTTATGGCGATATCTCGAAAAGGCGTCCACATATAGAACTAAGGCCCGATCCTTTTTAAAATATTCATTAACACCTTTCATTTGATACCCATAGAGTACAAACAAATTCTAGAGTCACCCCTCTTCCACGTTTATGGCGATATCTCGAAAAGGTGTCCACACATAGAACTAAGGCCCACTCCTTTTTAAAATACTCATTAACACCTTTCATTAGATACCAATATAGTACAAACAAATTCTAGAGTCACCCCTGGTCCACGTTTATGGCGATATCTCGAAAAGGTGTCCACACATAGAACTAAGGCCCACTCCTTTTTAAAATACTCATTAACACCTTTCATTTGATACCAATATAGTACAAACAAATTCTAGAGTCACCCCTGGTTCACGTTTATGGCGATATCTCGAAAAGGTGTCCACCTATAGAACTAAGGCCCACTCCCTTTTAAAATAATCATTAACACCTTTCATTTGATACCAGTATAGTGCAAACAAATTCTAGAGTCACCCCTGGCCCACCTTTATGGCGATATTTCGAAAGGCGTCCACCTATAGAACTAAGGCCCACGCCCTTTTAAAATACTCATTGACACCTTTCGTTTGATACCCATATCGTACAAACAAATTCTAGAGTCACCCCTGGTCCACCTTTATGGCGATATTTCGAAAATGCGTCCACCTATAGAACTGAGGCCCACGCCCTTTTAAAATACTCATTAAAACCTTTCATTTGATACCAATATAGTACAAACAAATTCTAGAGTCACCCCTGGTCCACGTTTATGGCGATATCTCGAAAAGGCGTCCACCTATAGAACTAAGGCCCACTCCTTTTTAAAATACTCATTAACGACTTTCATTTGATACCCATATCGTACAAACAAATTCTAGAGTCACCCCTGGTCCACGTTTATGGCGATATCTCGAAAAGGCGTTCACCTATAGAACTAAGGCCCACTCCCTTTTAAAATAATCATTAACACCTTTCATTTGATACCAGTATAGTACAAACAAATTCTAGAGTCACCCCTGGTCCACGTTTATGGCGATATCTCGAAAAGGTGTCCACCTATAGAACTAAGGCCCACTCCCTTTTAAAATACTCATTAACACCTTTCATTTGATACCAATATAGTACAAACAAATTCTAGAGTCACCCCTGGTCCACGTTTATGGCGATATCTCGAAAAGGTTTCCACACATAGAACTAAGGCCCACTCCTTTTTAAAATACTCATTAACACCTTTCATTTGATACCAATATAGTACAAACAAATTCTAGAGTCACCCCTCTTCCACGTTTATGGCGATATCTCGAAAAGGTGTCCACACATAGAACTAAGGCCCACTCCTTTTTAAAATACTCATTAACACCTTTCATTAGATACCAATATAGTACAAACAAATTCTAGAGTCACCCCTGGTCCACGTTTATGGCGATATCTCGAAAAGGTGTCCACACATAGAACTAAGGCCCACTCCTTTTTAAAATACTCATTAACACCTTTCATTTGATACCAATATAGTACAAACAAATTCTAGAGTCACCCCTGGTCCACGTTTATGGCGATATCTCGAAAAGGTGTCCACCTATAGAACTAAGGCCCACTCCCTTTTAAAATTCTCATTAACACCTTTCATTTGATACCAATATAGTACAAACAAATTCTAGAGTCACCCCTGGTCCACGTTTATGGCGATATCTCGAAAAGGTGTCCACCTATAGAACTAAGGCCCACTCCCTTTTAAAATACTCATTAACACCTTTCATTTGATGCCAATATAGTACAAACAAATTCTAGAGTCACCCCTGGTCCACGTTTATGGCGATATCTCGAAAAGGTGTCCACACATAGAACTAAGGCCTACTCCTTTTTAAAATACTCATTAACACCTCTCATTTGATACCAATATAGTACAAACAAATTCTAGAGTTATCCCTGGTCCACGTTTATGGCGATATCTCGAAAAGGTGTCCACCTATAGAACTAAGGCCCACTCCCTTTTAAAATACTTATTAACACCTTTCATTTGATACCAATATAGTACAAATAAATTCTAGAGTCACCCCTGGTCCACGTTTATGGCGATATCTCGAAAAGGTGTCCACACATAGAACTAAGGCCCACTCCTTTTTAAAATACTCATTAACACCTTTCATTTGATACCAATATAGTACAAATAAATTCTAGAGTCACCCCTGGTCCACGTTTATGGCGATATCTCGGAAAGGTGTCCACACATAGAACTAAGGCCCATTCCTTTTTAAAATACTCATTAACACCTTTCATTTGATACCAATATAGTACAAATAAATTCTAGAGTCACCCCTGGTCTACGTTTATGGCGATATCTCGAAAAGGTGTCTACCTATAGAACTAAGGCCCACGCCCTTTTAAAATACTCATTAACACCTTTCATTTGATACCAATATAGTACAAATAAATTCTAGAGTCACTCCTGGTCCACGTTTATGGCGATATCTCGAAAAGGTGTCCACACATAGAACTAAGGCCCATTCCTTTTTAAAATACTCATTAACACTTTCATTTGATACCAATATAGTACAAACAAATTCTAGAGTCACCCCTGGTCCACGTTTATGGCGATATCTCGAAAAGGCGTCGACCTATAGAACTATGGCCCACTTCCTTTTAAAATACTCATTAACACCTTTCATTTGATACCAATATAGTACAAACCAATTCTAGAGTCACCCCTGGTCCACGTTTATGGCGATATCTCGAAAAGGCATCCACCTATAGAACTATGGCCCACTCCCTTTTAAAATACTCATTAACACCTTTCATTTGATACCACTATAGTACAAACAAATTCTAGAGTCACCCCTTGTCCACGTTTATGGCGATATCTCGAAAAGGCGTCCACCTATAGAACTATGGCCCACTCCCTTTTAAAATACTCATTAACACCTTTCATTTGATACCAATATAGTACAAACAAATTCTAGAGTCACCCCTGGTCCACGTTTATGGCGATATCTCGAAAAGGCGTCCACCTATAGAACTATGGCCCACTCCCTTTTAAAATACTCATTAACACCTTTCATTTGATACCAATATAGTACAAACAAATTCTAGAGTCACCCCTGGTCCACGTTTATGGCGATATCTCGAAAAGGCGTCCACCTATAGAACTATGGCCCACTTCCTTTTAAAATACTCATTAACACCTTTCATTTGATACCAATATAGTACAAGCAAATTCTAGAGTCACCCCTGGTCCACGTTTATGGCGATATCTCGAAAAGGTGTCCACCTATAGAACTAAGGCCCACTCCCTTTTAAAATACTCATTAACACCTTTCATTTGATGCCAATATAGTACAAACAAATTCTAGAGTCACTCCTGGTCCACGTTTATGGCGATATCTCGAAAAGGTGTCCACACATAGAACTAAGGCCCACTCCTTTTTAAAATACTCATTAACACCTTTCATTTGATGCCAATATAGTACAAGCAAATTCTAGAGTCACCCCTGGTCCACGTTTATGGCGATATCTCGAAAAGGCGTCCACCTGTAGAACTATGGCCCACTCCCTTTTAAAATACTCATTAACACCTTTCATTTGATACCAATATAGTACAAACAAATTCTAGAGTCACCCCTGGTCCACGTTTATGGCGATATCTCGAAAAGGCGTCCACCTATAGAACTATGGCCCACTCCCTTTTAAAATACTCATTAACACCTTTCATTTGATACCAATATAGTACAAACAAATTCTAGAGTCACCCCTGGTCCACGTTTATGGCGATATCTCGAAAAGGCGTCCACCTATAGAACTATGGCCCATTTCCTTTTAAAATACTCATTAACACCTTTCATTTGATACCAATATAGTACAAACAAATTCTAGAGTCACCCCTGGTCCACGTTTATGGCGATATCTCGAAAAGGTGTCCACCTATAGAACTAAGGCCCACTCCCTTTTAAAATACTCATTAACACCTTTCATTTGATACCAATATAGTACAAACAAATTCTAGAGTCACCCCTGGTCCACGTTTATGGCGATATCTCGAAAAGGCGTACACCTATAGAACTATGGCCCACTTCCTTTTAAAATACTCATTAACACCTTTCATTTGATACCAATATAGTACAAACAAATTCTAGAGTCACCCCTGGTCCACGTTTATGGCGATATCTCGAAAAGGCGTCCACCTATAGAACTATGGCCCACTCCCTTTTAAAATACTCATTAACACCTTTCATTTGATACCAATATAGTACAAACAAATTCTAGAGTCACCCCTGGTCCACGTTTATGGCGATATCTCGAAAAGGCGTCCACCTATAGAACTATGGCCCACTCCCTTTTAAAATACTCATTAACACCTTTCATTTGATACCAATATAGTACAAACAAATTCTAGAGTCACCCCTGGTCCACGTTTATGGCGATATCTCGAAAAGGCGTCCACCTATAGAACTATGGCCCACTTCCTTTTAAAATACTCATTAACACCTTTCATTTGATACCAATATAGTACAAACAAATTCTAGAGTCACCCCTGGTCCACGTTTATGGCGATATCTCGAAAAGGTGTCCACCTATAGAACTAAGGCCCACTCCCTTTTAAAATACTCATTAACACCTTTCATTTGATGCCAATATAGTACAAACAAATTCTAGAGTCACTCCTGGTCCACGTTTATGGCGATATCTCGAAAAGGTGTCCACACATAGAACTAAGGCCCACTCCTTTTTAAAATACTCATTAACACCTCTCATTTGATACCAATATAGTACAAGCAAATTCTAGAGTCACCCCTGGTCCACGTTTATGGCGATATCTCGAAAAGGTGTCCACCTATAGAACTAAGGCCCACTCCCTTTTAAAATACTTATTAACACCTTTCATTTGATACCAATATAGTACAAATAAATTCTAGAGTCACCCCTGGTCCACGTTTATGGCGATATCTCGAAAAGGTGTCCACACATAGAACTAAGGCCCACTCCTTTTTAAAATACTCATTAACACCTCTCATTTGATACCAATATAGTACAAGCAAATTCTAGAGTCACCCCTGGTCCACGTTTATGGCGATATCTCGAAAAGGTGTCCACCTATAGAACTAAGGCCCACGCCCTTTTAAAATACTCATTAACACCTTTCATTTGATACCAATATAGTACAAATAAATTCTAGAGTCACCCCTGGTCCACGTTTATGGCGATATCTCGAAAAGGTGTCCACACATAGAACTAAGGCCCATTCCTTTTTAAAATACTCATTAACACCTTTCATTTGATACCAATATAGTACAAACAAATTCTAGAGTCACCCCTGGTCCACGTTTATGGCGATATCTCGAAAAGGCATCCACCTATAGAACTATGGCCCACTCCCTTTTAAAATACTCATTAACACCTTTCATTTGATACCAATATAGTACAAACAAATTCTAGAGTCACCCCTGGTCCACGTTTATGGCGATATCTCGAAAAGGCGTACACCTATAGAACTATGGCCCACTACCTTTTAAAATACTCATTAACACCTTTCATTTGATACCAATATAGTACAAACAAATTCTAGAGTCACCCCTGGTACACGTTTATGGCGATATCTCGAAAAGGCGTCCACCTATAGAACTATGGCCCACTCCCTTTTAAAATACTCATTAACACCTTTCATTTGATACCAATATAGTACAAACAAATTCTAGAGTCACCCCTGGTCCACGTTTATGGCGATATCTCGAAAAGGCGTTCACCTATAGAACTATGGCCCACTTCCTTTTAAAATACTCTTTAATAGCTTCCGTTTGGAACCCATGTCATATAAACACATTCCAGGGTTACCCTAGGTTAATTTTGTTAAAAGGTGATTTTCCCGTACTTTCTTTCCACAGTTCTCAACTGAGTATGTAATGTTCGGTTACACCCGAACTTAGCCTTCCTTACTTGTTTCTTATAGCTCTTTATCAATGTTTTAATTTTGTGTGTTGCTTTATTTACGCTAAATGCTAATTGCAATATATTTTTTGGTTGCATTAAGCCAGTCAAATATTTTACTGAGATTTTTTCATTGGGCAGCTTGCAGTTGGCGGTGGATAGCGACTGATTTACGACATTTGAAAGCAACGTAAATTTTTGGGGTAGAATTAGTGCTTTTAAGCTTTTTTGGGATATTCGGTATTCTGTAGAAGAAGAACTATTTTTTAATTTTTTACTACTTTCTTTTATGTTTCAGTGCAATTAGTTTTATCAAATTAGATAATTTTAATGTGTTATTGCTTTAGTTGGAGATGAAAAGCCGGCAGCTAAAATTTATTTTTAAATTTGTTCTGTAGCTTTGAGTATGCTTTAATCGCACGAAGAGACAGTTCAGTCTTAATTTGAAACAATTTCTTAGTTTCTGAAGTTTTTCTAACTTTTTTTATCTAAAAATATTCACATCAAAGTAGAGTGAAGCTGAGTCAAAGTTGAGTCCAAATCAAAAAAAAAAAAAAAAAAAGTCGAGTCGAAGTCGAAGTGAAAGCAAAGACGAGTCAAAGTCAAGGCAAAGACGGGTTAAACTAGAAGCAAAGTCAAGGTAAAGTCGACTCCAAATCGCGGAGTGCAGAAAAAGTCGGGACAAAATTGAAACAAAGTCATGTCAGGGTCGATTTAAAATCAAAGCAAAGTCGGATCAAAGCAATGACAAAGTCGAAGCAAAGTCGAAGCCAAGCCGATTCAAAGTCAATTCAAAGTTGAGCCAAATTCGAGTCAAAGTTAAGGCAAAGACCATTCAAGGTCGAAGAAGAGTTGAAACAATATTGAGCCAAAGTGTAGTCAAAGTCGATTCAAAATCGGGGCAATGTCCTCAGATTCAAGCTCAAGTGCAAGTATACTTAAAGTCCATTGAAGTCAATTAAAGCCAGGTCATTGTCGAGGTAATATATAGTGAGTGTTAAGGCAAGGTCAAAGTCAAAGCGAAGTCGAGTTTAAAGCGAGGCAAAGTTTAGTCAAACCTTAGGCAAAGTCGGGTAGAAGTCGAGTCAAAGTAAGACAAAATCGGGTAAAGAATGTGAAGAAATTTAATGAATTTGACTTTTCTTTGGGGTCCCAGGGCATATGGGAATAGACGGGAATGAAAAGAGGATGAGCTGGCTAAAAAGGGAGCAAACCTTGGTGCTCGCTCCGTAGACGTCTCAATTAGATTGGGCGAGATTGAGAGATGGCAGGAGGTGTAAGAAAATGCGTGGAGCTAAGAGTGCGGTTGCAAAGTGTCGAATATCATGAAAGCAGATGTAGGAAATGCGGGTTAGAGGAGAAAATAATTGAGCAAATTTTGTGCTCTTACGCTGCGCTTTCCAGACTAACACTCCATCTGTTAGGAGTGGTACAGCTGTCAGAACGTGAAGCAGTAAGTGGCATATATACTAGAATGCTTCTGATGGGAGTTTTTCAGTTTGTTCGTTAAACAAACTTCTGCTAACACTCTAGACCTTTTCTCTCTATGTGAGGTCCTCATGGATCGGCCAGTTCAACCTAGCCTAACCTAGCCTTACTTGACTTTGACTCGAAATCAAGTCGAAGTATGTATATATTTTTATTCTCGCATAGCCACAGTTTCTTTAATTTCATAAGCTCTCCACTTAGGTTAGTATTTGGAGATTGGTTGAACGTAGGTACTCTCTTGGAAGACGCATTCACAGAATCACTGTGGTATTAAAATTCAACGATATAATAAAACTTCTTCGCCTTCAAATAATTGGAGCTAACGGTTAAGAGCAATGACAAATTTTACTTAAAGTAGCAACTGAATACGAAAGTGTGCTTTTGGGAAAAGTTTTTTTGTGTTGACATTTGGAGAATTGGCTATAATTGTAAGAAGTCAGGAGTAGGTCAATATAAACAAACAGAAACTGAGACGGAGGATGATTGGAAGGAAGGTCGATACAAAACACAAATAAAAAAAAAAAAAATTAAAAAAAATACACCATAAACAAGAAACGTGCTCAAAACTAGAGTTGTCACGAATATTCGGCAACTATTCGGTATTCGGTCTATTCGGCCACTTTTTTTGCTATTCGTTATTCGGCCGAATAATACGTACCGAATACCATATCATGTAAATAAAATTAAAGAAAAAAAAACTTTTTTAGAAATAAGCTTTTATTATTTTGGTTAATAAAATTAACTAAAAAGTAAACAATAAATTGACTCTAAAGAAATATAACACTTTATAAGTTCATTGTAAGCTTAAACGATAATTAGGCTTTTTCGTCTGCGACAAAAAAAATCTATATCATTCATAATTATATATTTTTAACATTAAAACTTTACACCTAAATTATTAAATCTTACAGTTTATATCACAGTCCTAATTTTTCTAATAAAAAACGTGTTAAATTTTGATGGAATAATTAAGAACACTTAGGATCTCATTTTCTTGCTATAGCAATGTAACACGCTTTTATTAGAACAATTAGGACTGTGATATAAACTGTAAGATTTAATAATTTAGGTGTAAAGTTTTAATGTTAAAAATATATAATTATGTACGATATAGAATTTTTTTGTCGCAGACGAAAAAGCCTAATTATCGTTTAAGCTTACAATGAACTTATAAAGTGTTATATTTCTTTAGAGTCAATTTATTGTTTACTTTTTAGTTAACTTTATTAACCAAAATAATAAAAGCTTATTTCTAAAAAAGTTTTTTTTTCTTTAATTTTATTTTTTACTTTTTAGTTCGTTTTATTAACAAGTAATAGAAGCTTGTTCTTAGAAAAGCCTTTTTCTTAAATTTAATTTAAATATGATTTTTTTTTTTTTAATTTTTAGTAGGGTAAAATATTGTTTAAATTAGTTACGTAAATTTTACTTAGTTATTTGTAACGTTTCTCATTCTATCCATTTCTTTTAATGCATCAACATTACAGGGTTTCTTCGAAGTCAACTTTGAACAGTCAAGTTCTTCGATTCGAATACCTGCTAAAGACCTAACTCGGCTTTTGACAGAGAGCACATATAAAATTGTGTCAAACAGTGTTAACTAACTTAAAATCATATTTTATTGTGACTTGGCCTACGTGGCGTTCAGTTTACAACTACTCATTGCAGATATCTGCTCTGTGTGTTAAATCTGTCTTAAAATAATAGCCGTATTTTTTTTTTACACGTAAACGTCTATACGCTTATAATTTATATGGACTGCTAAGCGCCAAACTTTAAATACACCTCTGAAGTTGCTGCGCATAAAATGTGAACTAATAAATTCCAATACGCATTATACGCAGATGTAACTGAGAAATATGTGTTTTTGTTTCACCCCCTACACTAATTCTATGTATTCTATGTGTGTCCACAATTCATCGCAACTGATTTAGCTATATGTTATACACAGGCATACAACAGAGGGTCGTGTCTCCGCTTTTCGGTACACGCTGTAGCTGTAGCTAGTTGTTTAACCACTGCCGCTAGATGGGTCTCCTAAGCATTATGTAAGAGAGGATAGGCGTTTTTTTTTCACGCGCAAACGTAAACCTATACGCGAGTATAAAAAAACACGGCTAATATTCCAACTTTCGCTTAGCTAAAATGCCATCGCCAAAAATATGTAAAACAAAATCAAGTGCGCAGAAAAGTATGCAACACTTAGCGATAAGAGCCTAACCGCGTCAGCGTTCGTTGTATCACAGAATTTTTACACTTTGAAAATGACGGCTGTTGTTTGCAAGGTTGAATTCCTTTGAGTGTTCGTTTTCACCATCTGGATTAACATAGTCATGAGCCTGGGCATTCGCCCAATTTTAGTGATGTAAATTGCATGGCGCCAGCGCCAATGCGGTGCCAGCTCAATGGTAGCTCATTGATGAAATGACTCCAAGCGAGTTTTTGACGCTACTTAGTAGTGAGTGCGTAGTACATTTTACTTGCGCTATTTAGTGAAACGACTTTTGTGTATCAGGCACGAGTTTGGTGTTATTGGCGCTACTGGCAATGATGACACTGAGCTGTTGACGGTAGCGCTGGTAGTTCAGATTTTGAATCAGAGAAAGCATTGATGACCCGTGTAAATTATTATGGCTTTGGCCGTGTAAATTATTATGATGTATTTGTATATTTTAGATTTAATGCACAATTAATATGTGTGTGTTTGAGCGGCCAAATAATAACAGTAGTATTGCTAAAGTGCTGCTTAGTTGATGGAATGTCGCTAATTTCCTAGCGATGATCAGCAGATTGTCAATATTTCGTTCAACGGACGCGCGATATTGCCACATCTGCTCAAATTTTCCAAAATTTTCCATTCTTGATTTAACTTAAGCTGTTATGCCAATATTTTTCAGCCAGCTTTTTTCAAATAGGTAATTTTTCCAAAAGCAAAATAAATTACAGAAAAGATTACAGAGTTAAACAGCCTTAAGAATTCAGCTATGTTGGTTATACACAGAAATACAACAGAGGGTTGTGTCTCCGCTTTTCGCAAGCGTTGAGATTCACCACGCGTGACACGCGTGATTCACCACGTCCAAATATCACAATCCACGGATAGGTACCGGCGAGTTTGTATGGGACTTAGGCTGTTATGCCAAAGTAAATACAAATATTTACCGATAACAGTGTTATCGATTAATTTATCGAATTCTAACAAAGTAATATTGCATTGTCATGGGAGTTATACATGTGTGCAAAATTTCAGCTCAATCGGACACCGGGAAGTGTATCAAATTTAACTTGCAAGATTCCATTACAGACAACAAAAGTGAAACTAAATAAAAGCTTATAAAAAAGGCATGTCATATTACTCAAAATTATGTACTTATTTCCAAATTACAACACTTTAGTATTTAAAATTGATCAGTGGTAAGTTATGTTAGACAAAAATAAGCTTTTCATCATTTTTGGGTAGTAAACGATTATGCTTTTCATCGTAAATGTTACCAGCATCAGAAAATAAGGTCTTACTATACACGCTAGTTCCAGGAGAAAAAAGATAAACTTTAGCAAACTTTTAAACTTTGCCACAGCATTCTCCTCCACGTACTCCTCATCATTAGCATTTCGCATATTATCTGTACAGACTTCCTCAAAGCAGTTCCAGAAACTGTCGTGTATTTCAGTAGTCCTACCATTTTCATTCAGGTTTCTTTTCTTACGAATTGGAGAAGAATCGTCATCGGTACTATTTTCAGAGCTTCTAGAAGAATTTTTTGTCTTGCTCTTTCTGCTTGAACCAATCTTAGGAAACACGGTTTGAAGCGAGGATCCAGAAAAGCAGCAACCAGATATTTGTTTTTTTCATCGAAGCTGAATCGCCTTTCAAACTCGCCTTGCAGTGAAGATCTCATTGTTACTAAATTGGTACTTTCTCAGCTGTCTCTGCTTTTCCCAGATATTTTAATAAATTTACTGCATGTGGAATCACTTCAGAGATGCAACAGATACCTGAGCACGTTATTTTTGTAATCTCTTCCAATGGTTTGAGGAGTTTGATACATTGTTCCAATAGTTCCCATTGTCAGATTTATTAAAGTTTCATGATCTGTTATGTACAAGCAGGAAAACAGGTGTCCACTTGTCTTAATCCAGCTAACGCGCCCGACAAGCATGTATTTCGTGCCGAATATTCGGCGCTTCGGCCGACAGCGTTGCCGAATATTCGGTATTCGGTATTCGGCCAATTCACTATTCGTGGCATCTCTACTCAAAACGACGATAAGGGCAAAATGCCCCTCAACTTTGTACAACAACTACATACGCTTTTGTTGTGTATTTGTGTGCGTGTATATGTGTAAGCTGTTTTTTTTTTTCGTATCTACAGAAAAGCTATGGCAACCAAAACGAAGGCGTTTACAACAAAGAATTGTACAAATGCGATGGCAGATGTTTTGGGGGCTTGTACAAAGTTCGAAGATGAATTGACGATATGGTTGTTAGACTTTTCACGCATATTAATATAACTGTATATATACATATGTACATACCTAAATCCATTAAGCACAAACACGAGCCTATTTTCACTTGCTATTTATAGTCCAAATGGAAGTCAAAAAAAGGACAAAGTTTACAAAAAAAAAAAAAAAGATATGAATGCTCAGGTTATTTGCAAATGCTTAATGTCGAAACTGAAAGTGAACAAAACAATGCCAGGATAAAATGGTGCCAGTCAAGGGGCGGAAAAATAACAAGAAAGCATGTTGACATTTTGAAATAAGCGAAGATAAATGTCGTGAACAGGAATAACAAATTATACACATAAACTCGGGGAAAATGAAAAGAAAATGTTAGTTTGAAGAATCTAAAAATATTTAATGAGGTGAAGTTCAGAGATATAGAGATTAAGAGAAATCCTAGTAAATTTTAATTAGTGAAATAAATTCAAGTAAATCTGCAAGGGCTTAGAATATACCCGCGGTAGGTATTCCTGTAGCAAAAGGCGATTAAAATCCAAACCTCGTCCCTGGATTGTGACCTATGCTTGGGAATGGCCACCTAAAAACGTTTTCTAATAAAAAATTAAATCTTTTTTCTGGTAACTACCACAGCGTTTAATAGACTATGATTTTAAAAACTTGATTTGAGTGCATGTTTTTGGAATTAACAAATATGCTTATAACGTGAGCTTGTGCCTCTTAGGCTGAATCTCATGTTGTCAAAACACAGAAATCGAATCACATAATAAGTGGCCCAGCTATCGGCTCCATGTTAACAACCTAAACACTGCGTAGCCGAATATATAGTAGCAAATTAGTTTGTAATCGGGTGAACAATCGCAGGGTGGTTCGATATGGAATGTATCCAAGCTTAAGGATCATAGGATCCGGTTGTAAAGCAGTTTTACCCCCAGCGGGTTAGGGGGTTAGCATATACCCGCGATAGGTATGCCTGTCGTAAGAGGCGACTAAAATTCCAAATGGATTCAAGGGTAGCGCAACCCTCTCAAGGGGTTAACAGCGCAATATATAGCTTCTCCAAACCCAATTGTCAACCTCACCTATCCGTGGCGAATCCAGCCGAGGCTCTGGCGACCCCGAACTCTTCATGGAAGTAGGACGTGAGGAGAGCGGGATGGCCTAGAAGGTCGCATGTGGTCATAACAAATCGTTCCCGAAATGGTCGGGCTTGGTACCGAAACGTACCCAAGCTGGATCCAGCAAACGACCATCAACATCAATATCACTCCCCAAGGTCTTCGGGGAGTGTCCTTATTGCTACAGCAACAACACCAACAACAACAACAGCAACAACAACACCACCACCAACAATAACAACCTCGAGTTCCAATACCATCCAATTCCAAGCATAAATAATTCGCTGCATCATGTTCTAATAATTTGTATCATCAGATAAATGATACAGTTCCGTAATGTTAATACAAGAATTAAGGGATGAGAACAACCTTTCCTGAGAACCAAGATAAGCTGCATCGCTATAAAGGGCTGTGAATACAACTTTGTCAGCACCACGAGTAGAAATGTTCGTTCGCTGTAGAATGGCAGCATATCCTAAAATATTTTCAAACATTTCAAAAAGAAGAGTGAGTACAAACCCACATGTTACTCCAGGGCCACAATTTAGATATGTCATTAACCTTTACCTTGACCTTCCGCAGAAGAGTTATTTAAATATGTATGATTAGGTAAGAATAAATTGTGATGCAATCAAGCCTTAAGGGCAAACCTAGTGCAAACTTTCCATCGAAAAAGAGCGCATTACTTCGAAGAGAATGCTTTATTGCCAACTGCAGCGAAGAGGAGATCACATAGCTTAATTAGGTATTCTCAAAAGCCAACTCATAGTATTAAGAAACAATTCAGAATGCGGTATAAAACCACTGTCTCCGCAATTCATTCGAATCATCAGGGCAGGAGACAAGACCTGAATACAAGTACCACACGACACATTGTATCAGTTCACGACTGGTAGTCCTGCTAGGTACAGTTTTTAGTAATCATCCTAGGGTCTCGCAAGCGATGTACCGTGCCCCTATTCCTCCATTTCGAGTAAACACCACTCTAGGATTGTATAGCCTAATAAGTAAGCGTCACTAATTTGATGACGACAATTGGCTACAATGGTAACCTTTTACGATCGGTATACCTGCCACGGGCATATTCTTGACCCCTTACCATCATGGGGAATGTTCCTGGAATGTCCGAACTCTTTTTGATGCAAAGGCCGACATCACCGCTATATAGGATAGCAATATGGACTGGGAAATGCAAAAAACGATAGGGTCTTTCGACTTGTGCTACAATGGCCAAGGTGTTGGTTTTGTACTGGGAAAGAAACTTCGTCACCAAGTCCAAGGAACTGCAATCCGTACCAAATTCGGAGCCGATAAGATACTAATATGTTTCCATAAGATTAGTGTTAAATTAAGGCAATAATCCACACTTATGCACATGTTTGTTATAATTCTTTTTAAGACACTATTTGCCAAAAGGATTTACAGCGGCTTAATAAGACAAATCTTAAGCTTATAAGGTCATGCCCTTTTTTCCTTGTCCTTCTTAGCAAATGAAATGGGCTAGACAAGTAACATATTCTATAAGCTAAATGTGCAGACACGCACTCATATATATGTACATACAAATAAACATATGTGCATACACGCAATTTGCATTTAACTGAATATCTTCTTTAGCTATCTTAAATATGTATACTAGAGTGGGTCGAAAAAAAGCTGCAGAAAGCGGTATCTAAATTTGAGAGGATCTTGATAAAAAGTTTTTTTTTTTGCTTATTACTTACTTTATTTTTATTATAAATTACTTATTTCACATTCGTTTTTTAGTATCAAAATAGCACTACTTCGGTCTTGAGAAGCTTCGAGATTATCGTTTGGTGTATTTCCGAGCTCTGAAGCTCGTTGGAACTTTTGTATTTCGTGCTTGGAAGCCGACCCAATCTAAGGTGTAGTTTTTCATAACTAGTTATTTCAATAAGGCTTTCAGAGATTTCAAACTTTTGAGTTATAACAAGTAAGGAAGGCTAAGTTCGGGTGTATCCGAACATTACATACTCAGTTGAGAACTATGGAGACAAAATAAGGAAAATCACCATGTAGGAAAATGAACCTAGGTAACCCTGGAATGTGGTTGTATGACATGTGTATCAAATGGAAGGTATTAAAGAGTATTTTAAGAGAGAGTAGGCCATAGTTCTATGGATGGACGCATTTAGGGATATCGCCATAAAGGTCGACCAGGGCTGGCTCTAGAATTTGTTTGTACGATATGGGTATCAAATGAAAGGTGGTAATGAGTATTTTAAAAGGGAATGGGCTTTAGTTCTATAGGTGAACGCCTTTTTGAGAAATCGCCATAAAGGTGTACCAGGGGTGACTCTAGAATATGTTTGTACGATATGGGTATCAAATGAAAGCTGTTAATGAGTATTTTGAAAAGGAGTGATCGTTAGTTCATAGGTGGACGCCGTTTCGAGATATCGCCATAAATGTGAACCAGGGGTGTCTTAGAATGTGTTTGTACGATATGGGATTCAAATGAAAGGTGTTACTGAGCATTTTAAGAGGGAGTGGGCATTAGGTCTATAGGCCTTTTCGAGATATCGCCATTAGGGTGGGACAGGGGTGACTCTAGAATGTTTGTACGATATGGGTATCAAAACGAAAAGTGTTACTGAGCATTTAAGAGGGAGTGGGGAATTAGGTCTATAGGTGGACGCCTTTTCGAGATATCGCCATTAGGGTGGGACAGGGGTGACTCTAGAATGTTTGTACGATATGGGTATCAAACGAAAGGTGTTACTGAGCATTTTAAGAGGGAGTGGGCATTAGGTCTATAGGTGGACGCCTTTTCGAGATATCGCCATTAGGGGTGGGCCAGGGGGTGACTCTAGAATGTGTTTGTACGATATGGATATCAAATGAAAAGGTGGTAATGAGTATTTTAAAAGGGAGTAATCCTTAGTTCTATAGGTGGACGCCTTTTCGAGATATCGCCATAAAGGTGGACCAAGGGTGACTCTAGAATGTTTGTACGATATGGGTATCAAACGAAAGGTGTTACTGCGCATTTTTAAGAGGGAGTGGGCATTAGGTCTATAGGTGGACGCCTTTTCGAGATATCGCCATTAGGGTGGGCCAGGGTGACTCTAGAATGTGTTTGTACGATATTGGTATCAAATGAAAGGTGGTAATGAGTATTTTAAAAGGGAGTAATCCTTAGTTCTATAGTTGGACGCCTTTTCGAGATATCGCCATAAAGGTGGACCAAGGGTGACTATAGAATGTTTGTACGATATGGGTATCAAACGAAAGGTGTTACTGAGCATTTTAAGAGGGAGTGGGCATTAGGTCTATAGGTAGACGCCTTTTCGAGATATCGCCATTAGGGTGGGCCAGGGGTGACTCTAGAATGTGTTTGTACGATATGGGTATCAAATGAAAGGTGGTAATGAGTATTTTAAAAGGGAGTAATCCTTAGCTCTATTGTTGGACGCCTTTTCGAGATATTGCCATTAGGGTGGGTCAGGGGTGACTCTAGAATGTTTGTACGATATGGGTATCAAACGAAAGGTGTTACTGAGCATTTTAAGGGGGAGTGGGCATTAGGTCTATAGGCCTTTTCGAGATATCGCCATTAGGGTGGGCCAGGGGTGACTCTAGAATGTTTGTACGATATGGGTATCAAACGAAAGGTGTTACTGAGCATTTTAAGAGGGAGTGGGCATTAGGTCTATAGGTGGACGCCTTTTCGAGATATCGCCATTAGGGTGGGCCAGGGGTGACTCTAGAATGTGTTTGTACGATATGGGTATCAAATGAAAGGTGGTAATGAGTATTTTAAAAGGGAGTAATCCTTAGTTCTATAGGTGGACGCCTTTTCGAGATATCGCCATAAAGGTGGACCAAGGGTGACTCTAGAATGTTTGTACGATATGGGTATCAAACGAAAGGTGTTACTGAGCATTTTAAGAGGGAGTGGGCATTAGGTCTATAGGTGGACGCCTTTTCGAGATATCGCCATTAGGGTGGGCCAGGGGTGACTCTAGAATGTGTTTGTACGATATGGGTATCAAATGAAAGGTGGTAATGAGTATTTTAAAAGGGAGTAATCCTTAGTTCTATAGTTGGACGCCTTTTCGAGATATCGCCATTAGGGTGGGTCAGGGGTGACTCTAGAATGTTTGTACAATATGGGTATCAAACGAAAGGTGTTACTGAGCATTTTAAGAGGGAGTGGGCATTAGGTCTATAGGTAGAAGCCTTTTCGAGATATCGCCATTAGGGTGGGCCAGGGGTGACTCTAGAATGTTTGTACGATATGGGTATTAAACGAAAGGTGTTACTGAGCATTTTAAGAAGGAGGGGACATTAGGTCTATAGGTGGACGCCTTTTCGAGATATCGCCATTAGGGTGGGCCAGGGGTGACTCTAGAATGTTTGTACGATATGGGTATCAAACGAAAGGTGTTACTGAGCATTTTAATAGGGAGTGGGCATTAGGCCTATAGGTGGACGCCTTTTCGAGATATCGCCATTAGGGTGGGCCGGGGGTGACTCTAGAATGTTTGTACGATATGGGTATCAAACGAAAGGTGTTACTGAGCATTTTAAGAGGGAGTGGACATTAGGTCTATAGGTGGACGCCTTTTCGAGATATCGCCATTAGGGTGGGCCAGGGGTGACTCTAGAATGTTTGTACGGTATGGGTATCAAACGAAAGGTGTTACTGAGCATTTTAAGACGGAGTGGGCATTAGGTCTATAGGTGGACGCCTTTTCGAGATATCGCCATTAGGGTGGGCCACGGGTGACTCTAGAATGTGTTTGTACGATATAGGTATCAAATTAAAAGTATTAATGAGGGTTTTAAAAGCGAGTGGCCCTTAGATGTATATGTGAAGGCGTTCTTGCGATATCGACCAAAATGTGGACCAGGTGATCCAGAAAATCATCTGTCGGGTACCGCTAATTTATTTATATATGCAATACCACTAACAGTATTCGCCTTGTAGAACTTTTTCATTTTCTTCTACTTAATATGGTAGGTGTCACACCCATTTTACAAAGTTTTTTCCAAAGTTATATTTTGCGTCAATAAACCAATCCAGTTACCACGTTTCATCCCTTTTTTTGTATTTGGTATAGAATTATGGCATTTTTTTCATTTTTCGTAATTTTCGATATCGATAAAGTGGGCGTGGTTATGGTCGGATTTCGGCCATTTTTTATACCAAGATAAAGTGAGTTCAGATAAGTACGTGGGCTAAGTTTAGTAAAGATATATCGATTGTTGCTCAAGTTATTGTGTTAACGGCCGAGCGGAAGGACAGACGGTGGACTGTGTATAAAAACTGGGCGTGGCTTCCACCGATTTCGCCCATTTTCACAGGGAACAGTAACCGTCATAGAATCTATGCCCCTACCAATTTGAGAAGGATTGGTAAATTTTTGTTCGACTTATGGCATTAAAAGTGTTCTAGACAAACTAATTGAAAATGGGCGGAGCCACGCCCATTTTGAAATTTCCTCTTATTTTTGTATTTTGTTGCGTCATATCATTACTGGAGTTGAATTTTGACTTAATTTACTTATATACAGTAAAGATATTAAATTTTTTGTTAAAATTTGAATTTAAAAAATTTTTTTTTTAAAAAGTGGGCGTGTTGTTTATTCAATTTTGCTAATTTTTATTTAGCACATATACAGTAATAGTAGTAACGTTCCTGCCAAATTTCATCATGATATCTTCAACGACTGCCAAATTATAGCTTGCAAAACTTTCAAATTACCTTCTTGTAAAAGTGGGCGGTGCCACGCCCATTGTCCAAAATCTTACTAATTTTCAATTCTGCGTCATAACGTCAACCCATCTACCAAGTTTCATCGCTTTAACCGTCTTTGGCAATGAATTATCGCATTTTTTCGGTTTTTCGAAATTTTCGATATCGAAAAAGTGGGCGTGGTTATAGTCCGATACCGTTCATTTTAAATAGCGATCTGAAATGAGTGCCCAGGAATCTACATACCAAATTTCATCAGGATACCTTAAAATTTACTCAAGTTATCGTGTTAACGGACAGACGGACAGACGGACGGACGGACATGGCTCAATCAAATTTTTTTTCGATACTGATGATTTTGATATATGGAAGTCTATATCTATCTCGATTCCTTTATACCTGTACAACCAACCGTTATCCAATCAAAGTTAATATACTCTGTGAGCTCTGCTCAACTGAGTATAATAAGTAGAAGGCTTAAATATTGACAAGATAAAGAACCACTGAAGATATATAGGAAAAATTATGTCTCTGTGTATTTTGCTAAGTGAAAGAATGGTACACGCCAATACGACGGATCATTTCAAATCTGCATGGTTGGCTGTCAAACGTATATTTCGAGGTCTTAAAATATTACCATGGCGGCCACCGTGGTGTGATGGTAGCGTGCTCCGCCTTCCACACCGTATGCCCTGGGTTCACACCCCGGGCAAAGCAACATCAACATTTTAGAAATAAGATTTTTCAATTAGAAGACAAGTTTACTAAGCGGGGCCGCCCCTCGGCAGTGTTTGGCAAGCGCTCCGGGTGTATTTCTGCCATGAAAACCTCTCAGTGAAAACTCGTCTGCCTTGCAGATGCCGATCGGATTCGGCATAAAATATGTAGGCCAATTTGTAGGGAAAATCAAGGACGCAAATTGGATGAGAAGCTCGGCCTTAGATCTCTTCGGAGGTTATCGCGCCTCACATTTTTTTATTTTTTTCTAAATATTGCCAAATAAATACAAGTATCAAGTTGTAAATCTTAAGAGAGAAGAGGCAACTGAAAGATAATTCCACAAGCAAATTCATTTGCGTATTAGCAATTTAATTGGATGTAGTGATCCTCTTTTGTATTTTTTGAAAATATTAGCCATTTCTTAATGTTTAGGAGACATTCACAAAGTGATCTGAACAATCCGAAATTGTCCGGCATGGTCCCAAAATTACTGCGAAACAGACACTATATGTGTATGTATGCATTGGAACAATTGCGAAATAGTCAAGTTAATGCCAGAAAAATTTCAAATTTAATCCCGAGAATAGTTCCAATTATAGTCACTGGGATGATTCCGAACCCAATACCACAACAGTTCTAAAATTATTAATAAATGCCGAAGTATATTCAATATGGTCTAAAAAATACTCACGAAGATCTATATAATCCGGTGGTGATCTCAAAGTTTTCCTAAAAAGATGCAAAGTCAGTTGGTCTAAAAATGATTTCGAGAAATACACATTGTGTGCCCTAGAACAAATTCGAAATATTTCCGAAATTTCTCCGAAAAGTTTCCCCAAAACAATTCCGAAAAAAAAATTTTTAATAAAAGTCCCGAATAGGTTCCAAACGCAATCCAAAAATAATTCTGAAATTATCCCCAAAACATTTCCGAAATTGTCCGGATATAGTCTTATAAGCAGTCGCGAAGATCTGTAAGATCAAGTCATGATCTCGAAAGTATTTTGAAATGATCCAATGTTCACTACGATCGATTTCGAAATAATGTAAATGTGTTCCGTAATGATCTTTCAAATATTTCGAAATATGCGCTATATGTACCTTGGAACAAAATGATTCATTAATATCCCGAAGAGCACCACAAAATAATTATAAATAAAGTCCTGAAAGCCATTTCAATTTCAGTACCAAATTGAATCTGGAAACAATTCATAAATAGCTCCGAAATTATCCTTAAAGTAAATAGTTTAGTTTTGGTCTTCAAAACAATAAATAGTTCAAAAATTGTTAGACCGTGACCCTGCAATTATTCCTAAATTATTAAACAGTCCTGAAGTTATTGTGAAAAATCTCAAAATTATGTGGACCTCATTCTTAAAGCAATTCCGAATTAGATTCGATATGGCTTTAAAAACAATCACGTAGATTTTTAAGATGGTCTAGAAATTATTTCAAAATCATTTAACGACTGGCAGAACCTTACCGAGTGGTCCTTTACTATTTCACTGTTTGTCAGGTAGTATTTTAAATAAACACGAATTGCTTATAATATAATCTTGGTAATTAGTCCACGAGATCCCGTAATAGTCCCAAAATAATTCCGAATCTCATTTCTGGTTGCACCACCGGCTCATACAGCTATAGCAATTCGGGACGTACTTTTCGCATTTTTTTTTTTGTTTACTGGTCTAATTTACAAGAATATCCTTAAGTGACTAAGCCGCATTGTGCTTTATTGATTTCAATATTTTCATATATTCAAAAATGGCGAAAGGGTAAATTTTTCGACCAAAACACTCCCCAAAACCCAAGAATAATTTCTTTTCTTTCAAAAAACCGTTGTAAAAACGTTGGCGATAAAAGTTTTTTGAAAAAAAAAAAAAATTTTTTTGTTGGGTTTTGGGGAGTGTTTTAGTCGAAAAATTGATTTTTTTTGCAGGCTCGAAAATTATTTTTTTGTGTATGCGTAGTGGAACTTTTTTCCTGAGCGCAAATCCTATCGAAAAATCGATGGCGCGATATAGGTTAACATTCGTCCATACAAATCGACCCAGGTTAATATATATATCTGAGTAAACACAACTGCCTGCTCAAAAATATCCCAAAGCTTACGCCACATTTTCATATGCGCCCTGTACACAAGTGAAGTATGTAAATGCTCCGTGGAGAGCTTAACTTTGAGTTTTTAATCAGTTATAATTTTTTCTTTTATAATCGCCTATCCCCTTCTCCAGTTGTCATTCCCAACATCCCTTCGTACATCTTCATCACTCTCTTATCACTCACTCTTCAAGTTTTAGTCATATTCATTGAATCGTTTGAGTTAATTATAAATGTAATGAGGGAAAAATGGATTAGTAAGTAATAGTTGATAGGCTTTAAGAAGTTTTTCAAAATGTTTGAACAAAAAGCTCACGGCTTATATGTATATAAGTTAAGTAGACAGTAAGTTTTACTTGAACTTTTGAACTGTTAGGGAGTTTAAGTACTCACTTATGTATGTATGAGTATCTAAAGTTACGTGCAAACTGTTAATAATTTATATTCATAGTAGGTCGACTCGCTGCTTGACTGTCTGACTATCTGCCAACTTAATCTTGACTCTATTATGTACACACATATATATTGACTTGCTGCTGCACAAGCGATATTAAGCTCGCTTTTGTTTCTGTTTTGTAATTCTAAGTAAAATTTAAGAACTGTTATTACAGTCAATGATGTGTTTTATAATTTTCTACTGAAAGCTCACAAAGGATGGCCGAGCTATATGATCCCAATATCGTATAGTAAATAAAATTGTAAAAAAAATGTTTGTTGATTTTGAGGCTTTTTATTTACCTTTATATTAAGTCCCTTTTATGTTTGTCACCTCATTTCCATACGAATTTTTGACCCACGGAAAAAAAGTCTTTTTCGGTAACTTCCCGTTGAGCTAGACACTTGACTCTTAGAACATAGTTCAGTTCTGGGAGACATTACAATGCAAGTGAAAAAAACTCCGCTAGGTGGCCCACGGATCGAGATATACAGAAAATTAATTTTAAAATGGAAATTTTGCGATCGACTGTTAACTAACTTCTCGGTGATCCAGAGACTTGAAACTTAGCATAGTTTGCGAGTCGATGGCACTACAATTCGTGGAAAACAAAATGCCGCCAAGTGGCAGACGAATCGAGATAAATGAAAATCCCTGAAAATCTCTGAAAAAAAGCAGGAATCTTGCGATCGATTTTTAAGTAACTTCCCGGTGAGCTAGAGACTTGAAACTTGGGCCGTGAGTCAGAATCCGGGGACAATGCAATATTTGATCAAAAAAATTTTGCTAGGTGGCGCATGGATCGAGGTATTAAGAAAATTTATTTTAATTTGGGAATCATTCAATCCATTTTTAACTAACTTTCCGGTTACCAAGACATTTGTAACTTAGCACATAGTTCAAAACCCGGTGACAATACAATTTATAGAAAACACAGTTCCGCTAGGTGGCGTGCTAATTGAGATAGCTACAAATCCCTGAAAAACGAGGGGAATCTTGGGATCGGTTTTTGAGTAACTTCCCGCTGAGCTGGAGATATGAAGTATGAGACGTAAGTCAGAACCCGGCGAAAATGCAATATTTTGTCAAAAAAATTTCGCGAGGTGGCGCATGGATCGACATATTAGGAAAATTTATTTTAATTTGGGAAATTTCAATCCATTTTTAACTTACTTCCCGCCGACTAATTGACTTGAAACTTGGCACACGGTTCGAGACTTGGAGACAATATAATTTACAAAAAACAAAATTCCGCTAGGTGGCGCGCTAAGTGAGATAAAAGAAATCCTTGAAAAACGAGGGGAATCTTGCGATTGATTTTTGAATAACTTGCCGGTGAGTTAGAGACTTGAAGCTTGAGCCATGGGTCAGTCAGAGCCCGGTGACAATGCAACCTTTTAGCAAAAAAAAATCGCTAGGTGACACGTGGATCGAGATAGTGAGAAAACTAATTTTAATTTGGGAATCTTTCAATCCATTTTTAACTAACTTCCTGCTGACCTCGAGACTTGAAACTTGGCACACAGTTCGAGGCTTGGTGACAATACAATTAACAGAAAACAAAGTTCCGCTAGGTGGCCCGCTAGTAAAAATAACTGCAAATCCAGTGCAATATTTTATAAAATAAATTCCGCTAGGTGGCGCATGGATCGAGATATTGAGAAAATTAAGTTTAAATTGGGAATCTTGCAATCGATTTTTAACCAATTTCCTGGATATCTAGAGACTTGAAACCTGAAATATAGTTTAAAACTCGGTGACGGTGCAATGTTTGATCAAAAGTTTGAGCTACGTAACGCAAAAGTCGAACTATTTAGAAGTTAAGCCATACCTTCATGGCTAGCCTCCTGAGTGCTGCAGGCGTTGTAGAATTCCACCTCGTTGAAGGCCCAACTCAATGCACGTCCTTACATACTTCTAGGCGTACTCGACTTTCACCACGATTCTTTCAGACTTTCAGGCGTATGTGAATTTCACCATGATTTTCAGCTGTGCAAATTAAGTAGCTGACAAACGAGGTGGAATTCTCTTGTTTTGATGTACATTCACCAGCAATAAAAATTCACTACATTATCAATTGTGTTGGTTGAACTTACTTCCTCAACAATTGTGATCATATTCACCAACATCGATTGCGTTGCACTATCCGGCTTCACCAATTTTGAGAATAATCGCCAACAAGAATCTTTCACCACATTCATCCTCTTTGTCCAATTCACACGCTCTACCAATATCAAGAACATCGAACAGCTATAATAATTCACCGATTTATATGTAGCACACATACATCTTTCTACAGTCACTTAAGCCGAATATAGATATAGACGTAGTACGTCCGAGCATCGCCAAAGAACGGGTAGCTATTTGAACAAATAAATAAAGATAAGAATTTTCACTTAGGAATTACTTAAATTACTAATCAAAGTTGCAATTGCCTTTCTGTAGGCAGAACTAAAAAATTGAAAATAAAAAGATGATAAAAAAATTTTAAGAACTACCTTTATATAAATGGACCAAAAGATTGAAGGCAATGTTTTCTTTAACACAGACATAGTCTTGTTGAATTTTCACTAAAAAACTTTAACAATAGCTCTTGTAAAAGAATTTCGGGATTTAAAACTATAAAGGTGGAGCGCAATCTTTCAATTTGAGGCAAACCATGTACTTGGGATTAACTAATTGATTATTTAAAATTTAAACACGCACTCCAAAAATTCTTTTACAAGAGCTATTGTTAAAGTTTTTCTGTCAAAATTCAACAAGACTATGTCTGTATTAAAGGAAAAATTGCCTTCTATTTTTTGGTCCATTTATATAAAGGTAGTCCTTAAAATTTTTTTATCATTTTTTTTTTGAATTTTGTATATCGAATTCTATTAATTTCCGAATTTGTTTAGACCTTTAATTTTAGCCATTAATGGCTTTCAACTTGCTTATATATTTCCCCTTTCAAATAAGTTTTTCGAAATGGGAGCACCCCTCGTTACTGGTTCGTCAACACCTAACAACGCATTCCATGAATGGTCTCTAACTTTTGGGGATACTAATGTGACACTGCCTTATAGGTAGGCATGCAGAAAAGTTTGGAGCGCCTTATTGTCATTTCAAAGTTGACAAAACGGGGGTTAACTTCGTCTTCAACTGTCCGGTGTTAGGTGGCGCAATGCAGAGCTTCCAGGGATATCTCTCTTGTGTATAATCTGTGTCAGGTCCTGGATTATGATATCAAGAACTTGGTAGCCTTTATCAGGTCAAAAACATAGCTCTAAAAGAAAAGGTTAAAGTGTGTTTTCGTGGTATGACAATGCGGCTTATGTCATTTGCCTGGTTTTCCCTCGTGCAGCCACTTCATCCAAAATACCGTTCAGAGTCAGTATAAAATAGGTAGATCTCATCAAATTGTTGGAAAAAGTATATATAGTAGTTGAAATATCGGCCCAAATTCCCTCAGATTTATAACGCGTTACATTATTTTCATACCATTATTAAATTTATGTATGCGTGTTAGTATTCAAATGAATTGTGCAACTGTTAAACCGTTAACTTATAATCTTCTCCATGAAGTACATCAAGTTGTGATTGTTGAGTTAAAAGATTCCTAAGCACTAGGTTAAGAGTAAAACTTTGTAATTAATTGCCCAATAAGTGACAAAATTGATGTTATTCGTACTATTGAAAAAATAAAATAATTTACATCTAATTAATTCGACTGCATTAAAAAACATTAAGTTAGAGAGAATTGTAGTATATTTAAGTATATAGCTAATAAACAAAATGGAATTAGAAAAATAAATTTTTCATCAGTTTCTTAGATTCAGATATACATTTTTTTTCTTTAATATAAAATAAAAGCTTTAAATTTAAGAATTTATGAGCTTAACACCGGCTTATAATAATTGAATTTCAATTATTATGTTTTTTCTAAGAGAAACTGAAAAAAAAGAAACATTTACTGGCATATTGCGATGGACCATTTCGAAAACCGCCAACGTCCATCGCAATATGCCAGGAAATGTTTCTTTCTTTTCAGTTTCTCTTAGAAAAAACATAATAATTGAAATTCAATTATTATAAGCCGGTGTTAAGCTCATGATTTCTTAAATATAAGTATAAACTGAACACACCATTAAACAAACATACAAAAAAAGCTTTAAAGCCCTTTGGGACTACATGGAGTAAAGCCCAAACTCTAAGAAATAGATCTCACCCAGGATTTGAAGTTAAACCAGAACAGAGTAAACCTTAACAGAAACAACAAATTTCGGGCTCTCGAGCTCATCGAGCGCTTGTATTTTACAACTGTTATCTACAAATTATTGTTCTATTATAGGCTTGTTGTTGCCGGATCATCGGCTTCTTATTGGTTTCTTATCGGCTTGCTATCTACGGTTACAGATGTGACAAATTTATAAGTTTTTTCGATATCCGTTCCATAACCACTCTATAACACGCAAATTATAAATTGGTAACAATCCGATAAGAAGTTGACTACTTTATAATACTCAATAATAATATTACAGATTTTCGATAAGAAGCCTCTTTTTTTTTGTAGAAAACGGATAAATTTTCAATAACTTTTGATAGCATATTTCTTTGATATCAAAAAAAAAAAAAGCAATAACTTTATATTGGGTTCCGATCGATTTGTAAACTTTTTTGTGTATTTTTAAGCTCATTCGATCTAAATGGCTTGAGTGCAAATAAAATGAGTTATTTCACCTTACGGCCTAACGTTTCGCCAACTTTCCTTGGCATCTTCAGGGGCGGATCTATATTTTTAACAAGAAAACATACCAAACAACAACAGTTAATGATTTAAAATAATCCCTAGAAGAACATAGTTTCATACACCAATAAGTAAGTGAATGTTTTGAATTTATTAAAAGATTAAAGGTATCGATTACAAATTAATAACAACTTCATAACAAATCGATAACTTCGTCTATACCCTGTCGATAATGCACCTATAACTAACCGATAACTCGCTTATAAAAAAAGTATGCCCTGCTCACAACCACTTAATAACAAACCTATAATTCGTGAATAATAAATTTTCGATTTCGACTTCACGTCAGCTGTTTTTACAATAAACGCTTCAAAGCAACAAACCCACAAAGAAGGTTAAACGACTAGAATAACTGACTTTTATCTGCCTCGGTCTGCCACACAAATCGATCAACAAAAACCAACCTCGGTTCTGAATCAACACACAGCACATACACATAAATATACTTACTTACTTACTTAATTGGCGCTTAACCGTCTAAACGGTTATGACCGTCCAACAAGGCGTGCCAGTCGCTCCTTCGCTCCGCCAACCGGCGCCAATTGGTCACACCAAGGGAGTTTAAATCGTTTTCCACCTGGTTTTTCCAACGGAGTGGGGGCCACCCTCTACCTCTGCTTCCATAGGCGTGTTCCGATAGAACCACTTTCTTGGCCGGAGCATCATCATTAATTCGCATAACATGGCCTAGCCAGCGCAGCCGCTGCGTTTTAATTCGCTGGACTATGTTGATATCTGCGTATAGCTCGTACAGTTCATTATTAAATCTTCTTCGGTACTCGCCATCGCCAACGCTTAGAGGTCCATAAATATTTCGAAGAACTTTTCTCTCGAACACTCCCAAAGCCGCTTCATCTGCTGTTGTCATGGTCCATGCTTCTGCTCCATATAGCAGGACGGGTACGATAAGTGACGTGTAGAGTATGATTTTCGTTTGCCGAGAGAGGACTTTACTTTTCAATTGCCTACCTAGTCCGAAGTAGCATTTATTGGCAAGATTGATTCTTCGCTGGATTTCAGTGCTGATGTTGATGCTAGTGTTGATGCTGGTTCCCAAATAAACGAAGTCTTTTACTATTTCGAAATTATGACTGCCAACAGTAGCGTGGTTGCCAAGGCGCATATGCGCTGACTCTTTGCTGGATGACAGCAGGTACTTCGTTTTGTCCTCATTCACCATCAAACCCATCTATAAATATACACAATCATAAATTTTGACAATACGCCATGCTCATGTACCTACGAACTATAAATACAATACAAACGACGAGAACAGATCAGAAAGATAATCGACACTGACGATGGCACAACGCCGAAATGTGTTTGTCTCGAAACCAAATTTGACAAGGGAAAATCGTTCCAATGTACATCATGGATCAAGTGATTTGAGCACTGCTTCGTCACCCGAGTATGTGTGTATCTGACAATCGCTTTCCCTATTCTCTAACAGGAAAATACACAGACCTTCTTGTTTTCAATACAGATGGATGTTACAGCTTTAAGCTGTTCGGGGAAGACCCCTGCACCAACACCTTAGGCTGATTCGTTCTAGGGGGAAACCTCACCACCTGTTATAGCGTCCTCGTTAGGGAGCATTCTTAGGGTACCGCTATGTCCATACAGCTAATAGTGTTAAGTTCTAGACTACCTAA
Source organism: Eurosta solidaginis (assembly GCF_040869045.1). Taxonomy (NCBI): domain Eukaryota; kingdom Metazoa; phylum Arthropoda; class Insecta; order Diptera; family Tephritidae; genus Eurosta; species Eurosta solidaginis. The sequence goes on along the minus strand of NC_090321.1, from coordinate 205,330,081 downwards.
GCTATGTGGCTGATTTTGTTGCTGTCAGGCGTATATGGAGGTCCAATGACAGTTTGTTAGGGATTACATTCAGCGCAGCCGTTGCATTAGACCACGCGCATGCCGTCCGCTGCATCTTATTTAGTTTCCAGATGTTGTATTGCTTGTCCAGTACTGGTTGTGTAATAAGTTTTAAATTAATTAAATGTATACCAAAGTGTTATTTTTAACAATCGAGTCACTGAAGTCCAATAATCTCCGTATTTTTGAGATATAAAAAATACCGCCATCTCTAACACACCCATATATGAGTACTTCCAAACTGACGTGACGTGATATTTGTATGAATATATGTTAAAAAAAAAAGCGTTATTTAACATTTCGAAACATTTTTTTTAAATAGTTGCATTGAAATAAAGGCGACTTTGTTTTAGTAAAAAGGTTACCGAAATTTATTAAAAATACTGAATTATATGTACAAGCTAATATATGGGTTGGCGTAACGTTACAAAAAAGGGAAGTCACACATATATACGCATGCTTCTACTGAAAAAAAGACAAATACGAACGTACAAAATCTGCACCTCCACCGGTAGCTTGGTATACGTACTGGAGCCACTCTGGGTTTTTTTCCGGGACCAAAGCATGTCATTCCAATATATCGTGGCTCAATTTCTCTCAGATCGTTCAAAATTTGTCATACAATGAATAGCTCCTTGTGGAGAGACTGTCCTTCGTTCGGTCCTAGAGACTAGCACTGCCCCATCTACCGAAGAAATACATATTCATAAAATGGGCACATATATGTCACATGCAAAACGCAATGTTTTAGGCTCCTTTCTGTTCACAACCAAGAGCGATTCACGTCACGTTTAAGCGCACGTCCGTTCTTTCCTCATCTATTTGCACCAAAGCTGGTCTAATAGCCAGACAAAATTCTCGTTTGTTGTAGCGCTAAAAGGCGCCTAAAATCTCCTCGGAGGTTACCACGTCACATTTATTTATTTTTTAAATTATATATACTTCATTTCATTTTCGTGAAAATCTTACATTTGAGTCCAGTTAGAGAACCACAAGTTGTTAATTAAAATTTTTCAACTTAAGTAATAGCATTTTTTTATATCGCCCCTTAGCAGTGGGTTCGCATATACTCAGAGTGTATTTCCGCTATGAAAAGCTTTTCAGCGAAAATTCATCTTCCTCGCAGATGCCGTGCGGAATGGGTTTAAATAACGCAGATTGAAAGAGAAGCTCGGCCTGAATCTCCTCGAAGGTATATCGTGCCTTATGTTAGGTTAGGTTGAACTCGCCGGTCCATGAGGACCTCACATAGGCTGATTGAGTCCGTAGTGTTACAAGAAGTTTGTTTTAACGACCAAACTGAAAAACCCTATCAAAAACCAGGTCCTATGTTATAAAATAACTCCGTCCTCTTGGCAAATACTAGAAGCTTCCTAGAACTTACGCCACTTGCTGCTTCTAGATCTGACAGCTGTATCAATCCTAATAGCTGGAGTTTTAGCCTGGCAAGCGCAGGGCACGAGCACAGAACGTGCTCGATTGTTTCCTCCTCCAAGCCGCACTTCCTACATACGCTATCACTGCCCAAGTCTTATGTTGATTTTTTTTAAATTTTTTTAAGGGACATTGTGCCATGGCCGTCAGAATAAGTGCAATAGTATACATGGCCCAATAAGCCGTTGCCACGCCAGTTTTTCAAATTTGTAAAATACGTAATTTAAGTCATCATTACGAGGATGTTCCCCTTAACTTTAAAGACTACAGCTCTTCGTTACAGAGATATCTTATATGTATATGTTTGTATTTTTATAAAGAAAGTGGACGTAGTTGTCTGCCGTTTGTATTTTTTTTTTTTGAGCACTTCCTCCTTGAATAGGAATATCTGAAGATGTTGCTCCCGACTTGAAGACAATAGCTCAATTAGGCATTAAAATATCGAAAGGTCAATTTACAGGATATACTTGATATACATATAAAAACTCTACGTGACTATATAACGATTACGGCCACTTCTTGTAGGAACCTTACTCGTGTTCCAAAGTAGCGGCATGAAAAATTTCATTACAACAATTAGCAACAAACGAGAATTTTGCTATCAGACCAGCTTTTGTGCTAATAGATGAGGAAAGAACGGAGGTCCGCTTAAAAGCGGTGAGAAACGCTCTTGGTTGTGAACAGAAAGGAGCCATACATGTTTTAAAGAAATCGCGTCGACAACAAGTATTAGGGGTTAGCTTAAAACATCGCGTTTTGCATGTGACATATATGTGCCCGTTTTATAAATATGTATTTCTTCGGTAGGCTAGTCTCTAGGACTGAACGAAGGACAGTCTCTCCACAAGGAGCTACTCATTGTGTGACAAATTTTGAACGATTCGAGAGAAATTGAGCCATGCTACATTGAGATGCCATGCTTTGGTCCCGGAAATCCCCGAGTGACTCCAGCACATATACCAAGCTACCGGTGGAGATGCAGATTTTGTACGTACGTATTTGTCTTTTTTTCAGTAGAAGCATGCGTATATATGTGTGTCGGGAGTTAAAACAACATAAAAACAAAAAATACCTACTTGTAGATGAAGGCTATTGCGATCAATACATCGTACAATTGTTTGTTTGTGCCTTTCGAAATCAAATAATTCTGCTGAAATAGTAAAAAAATTTTACTTGCACTTATTTTCAGCAAGTAATTCGAAACCAGAATATCGGCTGTTAAAAAACTGAAAAATGTTTACTTAAAAATAGTTGATCGTGAAATACTTATAGCTTCAAAGCACAGTAAAATATTCAAGTTTTTTTTTCTGCTAAGGACGACAGCTCGCGTCCATTCAAGTAATATCTGAAGTAAAGTGAAAAAAAAAAAAAATTTGTTTGCTTTGTTTTTTTCTGTTGCTGAAATATTTTCCAAATTTAAATTCAAGCAATTTTGTAATACTGGAAATTGTTTCAGCATTTTCAAACCCTGGTAAAATAAACCAAATTAATAGGCACATAACATTTGACGTTTAAAAGTAAAACATGAATTTTATTTCAAAAATTTATATTTTTTTATTCAAAATTTTTTAAATAAGCAATAAAAACGTTTTAAAATTTTACTTTATTATTATACAACACTTTTATGTGAAAACGCAGTCTCGGCTGCTGTTATTTGACTGTCTTCGCTGCTTGATAAATGATGAATTTTATGTATTCCAGAAATTTTCGGCAACTTTTTTCACTTTTCGATTAGCAAAACAGAAAACTCTTCTATTTGCTGTGTGGGAATGTAAGTTAAGTTAACTCCAAAGATATAATTTCGAGCACATTGTTAACAAGAAACTGCAGTATCCTAAATTTTATTTTTCGTTTTTGCCACCTGTCAAACTTTCTGTTTTATCGTTGCTCCTACCTCATTGAACGCACATTTTCCATGAGAGGATGCAAAATAGTTCCAGTTTACAAATTTACAACCAAATTCAAACACAAAATCTGCCAAGCTTCGCGCAATAAACTTATCTTTAAACTGAGGACTACTTCCATCCGAAAATTTATACATTTTTGAAATTGGACAGGTTCTGTTTTGATTATGTCTACCAGTTTTGTTAAAAAAACAGCACACATCGAATTTATTGTGAGTGAGTTTGTATGCGACTTTACTTCGCCAATCAGCCAAGCAACGCAAGTGAAAATGGTAGCTTGACGGTAGCTAAAATGTGCGCTTTGCACCTCATTTTGACAAGTTAACCTATATCAATTTGTAGAATTAGATCTTCTGGGCTAATATTATTTTTTTGCTTTCGAAATAGTTTTGTTGGGAACGTTTAATAGAAAATGGCGTTTATATAAAGGTAACTGTGCATCTAGTTCGTACAAAAGATCAGATAAAGAACCTTCGATATATGTCAAAGCAATGCGGTCTTCAACTTTGCGCCAATGTTTCCATTTAACTGCTTCATCCATAGAACTTTTAGTATTTTTTACCGTTACTCGAAAAATCCATCTACATAAGACATGATTGAATTGGAATTCAGAATAAGGCGTCACCTATCGAGAAAATTACTTACAATATGGCGTGACGTTACGAAACTTTGAAGCTCAATATGCAAGTAATTACTTGCTTAAATGGCGTGATTTTTAATTAAATTTGTAAACTTTGTCAACCTTTATTAAAATACAAAACTATTTGCATCTACAATCGCCAGCGCAGATATAATAAGACTAAATAGCCTCTGTATGACGTGACGTTATTGTAGAATATCGTTTAAAATTAAATCCAAAATTTACCGATAATTGAAGCGTCACTGCTCATTTACATTGATTTTACGCCTAGTTGTTGTTATTGCCAAATTCTAGCTATTAGCGTTAAATTGCAGAGTTACTCTTAGAAATTTAAACAGCAAACAGAAAATGCTCTTGCAAATAAAACAAGTAAGGAAGGTTAAGTTCGGGTGGAACCGAACATTACATTCTCAGTTGAGAGCTATGGTGACAAGATAAGGGAAAATAACCATGTAGGAAAATGAACCGGGGGTAACCCTGGAATGTGCATCAAATGAGAGGTGTTAATGAGTATTTTAAAAGGGAGTGACCCTTAGTTCCATAGGTGGACGCCGTTTCGAGATATAGCCATAAAGGTGGACCAGGGGTGACTCTAGAATTTGTTTGTACGATATGGGTATCAAATGAAAGGGGTTAATGGGTATTTTATAAGGGAGTGGGCCTTAGTTCTATAGGTGGTCGCCTTTTCGAGATATCGCCATAAAGGTGGACCAGGGGTGACTCTAGAATATGTTTGTACGATATGGGTATCAAGTGAAAGGTATTAATGAGGGGTTTAAAAGGGAGTGGTTGTAATTGTATATGTGAAGGCGTTTTCGAGATATCGACCAAAATGTGGACCAGGGTGACCCATAACATCATCTGTTGGATACCGCTAATTTATTTATATATGCAATACCACGAACAGTATTTATGCCAAGATTTCAAGGGTTTTTTATTTCTCCCTGCAAATCTTTTTTATTTTCTTCTACTTAATATGGTAGGTGTCACACCCATTTTACAAAGTTTTTTTCTATAGTTATATTTTGCGTCAATAAACCAATCAAATTACCATGTTTCATCCCTTTTTTCGTATTTGGTATAGAATTATGGCATTTTTTTCATTTTTCGTAATTTTCGATATCGAAAAAGTGGACGTGGTCATAGTCGGATGTCGTTCCTTTTTTATACCAAGATAAAGTGCGTTCAGATAAGTACGTGAACTGAGTTTAGTAAAGATATATCGATTTTTGCTCAAGTCATGGTGTTAACGGCCGAGCGGAAGGACAGACCGTCGCCTGTGTATAAAAACTAGCGTGGCTTCAACCGATTTCGCCCTTTTGCACAGAAAAAAGTTATCGTCCTCGAATCTAAGCCCCTACCATATTTCACAAGGATTGGCATTAAATGTATCCTAGACAAATTAAATGAAAAAGAACGGAGCCACGCCCATTTTAAAATTTTCTTTTACTTTTGTATTTTGTTGCACCATATCATTACTGGAGTTGAATGGTGACATAATTTACTTATATACTGTAAAGATATTAAATTTTTTGTTAAAATTTGACTTTAAAAGAATTTTTTTCTTCAAAGTAGGCGTGGTCGTTCTCCGATTTTGCTTATTTTTATTAGGCGTAGATACATTAATAGGAGTAACGTTCCTGCCAAATTTCATCATGATATCTTCAAAGAATGCCAAATTACAGCTTGCAAAAATTTCAAATTACCCTCTTTTAAAAGTGGGCGGTGCCACGCCCATTGTCCAAAATTTTACTAATTTTCTATTCTGCGTCATAGGTTCAACTCACCTACCAAGTTTCATCGCTTTGTCCATCTTTGGTAATGAATTATCGCACTTTTTCGATTTTTCGAAATTTTCGATATCGAAAAAGTGGGCGTGGTTATAGTCCGATATCGTTCATTCTAAATAGCGGTCTGAGATGAATGCTCAGGAATCTACACACAATTTCATCAAGATACCTCAAAATTTACTCAAGTTATCGTGTTAACGGACGGACGGACGGACGGACGGACATGGCTCAATCAAATTTTTTTTCGATCCTGATGATTTTGATATATGGAAGTCTATATCTATCTCGATTCCTTTATACCTGTACAACCAACCATTATCCAATCAAAGTTAATATGCTCAGTGAGCTCTGCTCAACTGAGTATAAAAACTGATCACCACGTGAACATGAAATTTGTGTATCGATAACTCACCATCGCAATTAAGGAAAATTTTGAAAATATTAATTTTATAACATATAAATGTTTTTCTTTAATAATTCAAGCAATTTTTTTTAATCATAGTTTAGTTTTTCGGTTAAAGTGGACTTTTCTGTGGAAGTTCCTATATGTAAATCAACATCTACACAAAATAATATCAAAAGTAGCTAAAGTAGAATAAAATTAAGAATTAAAATGCAAGCACGTGGCTGGCAATACAGAAAATCTATACACCTGCCGGACGAATACGATTAAGATTGTGTGGCAGTGAAATGAGGATTATATAGAAAACAACGACAAAAATTAATGTATAATTTAAGCTTTGGTATTAACTTTAAGTTTTTGTTGTTTTTCGCATAATCAAGAAAGATGCACAGCAAACGCATCGGATGTGTCTTTTGCTTTCCAGCTGTGCATTCAACCAGCCCTCAGAGCTGACATCCGGCAGTTCGTAGGGAGTCTTTGTGTATAGCTTTGTTGATATTTATCGCTGTATGTGTGCTTGTGCTATGCATGTATGTACACCACATGGAGCGCGCTCGACCACCTGCTTGACTATCTGTCTGTCTTCATCGGTTTTTATTTTTGCTTATTTTCTCTCTCTTACTCATTCACTTGAGGTTGACGTGTGCAAAACATTGCTCATGCCCGCTTCGTATATTTCTTCTTTTATTGCCGTACTTATCTGCTGGGTCACACATATACATACAAATATTCATAGATGCATACTTAAATACGCCTGTATCTGCTAGTAATTTGAGTAGGTGTAAACATTTAATGTTTTCACTAGACGAAGACAACGACTTTAGGTATACTTCAGTGATTACGTTGAGTGATTAAATCGCTTTAATTAAGCAGGTAAATAACACTTGAAGTGAATGTGAGATGCGCACTTGGTGATTCACCGATATTTACTAATTATGTTTTGTTGCTACCTATTGTAGACTTTGTTGTGTATGTATTTAATTAGTTTCGTTGTGAAATAAATGCGTTATGCACTAATAGGAAAGAGAAGCTAAGGTATTAGATGCTCTAGCGACAACTCTAGCCTAGGACTTCCTTTGAAGAATTATCCACTAAAACTTAACTTTCCATAGACCATGACTTAGATTTATGCTGATTGACCTCTTAGTCTTTTACTGTATGTGGATGTTTTAAATGTATTTAGGTACCTTTTGAGGATTTGAATCTTAAATCACAAAGTGGTTGGGAAAGTATTTGCCTTGCTAGAGCAACACATTCTCATAAAACGTGAACCAGCATTTTTTTCTACAGCCCACTTAAGAGAAGGATTTGTGTATCCGAAAGATTGTGTTTACTAGTGTGGTGAGAGTTAGTAGGTCTTTTCTGCTAAGATTAACAATAATCTCCATTAGCTGATAATTTTGTTGCTGGAAGTATCTTTAAGAATTTGGCTTGTCCTTGCTCTAGCCAGTCAATCGAGTGTTGTCTGAACTATTCCGTTTCCCTAGTGAGTGCGTTCGTAAGTTTACAGAAGGGGTTTGAACCATAGAATACCGTTTTAGCTTCCTGTTGGCCTGAAGGTCTGCTGGCAGGCTGAGGACCTACATATCCTAACATGGCCTCCAGCTCATTTGGGACTCTAAAGCATTCATTTAGTAGTTTAAAATCAGTTGTGTAAGACTGCAAGGTACGCAAGGTTGCCAGCTGTCTGACTTAAGGAGGATACGTCTCGAGGAAAAACCTCTTTGTATGCTCCACCACAACCTTCTATTGCATCGTTTTATTCCCGAAAGTAGTGTCATATTATACCATTGGTACCGATTTATTCTTTCACATAGAAATATTATGAAGTTTTAGTGCTGCAAGTGTTACCTCTTTCTTTATTAAAATAGGGATAAAGGTATTTCCATCATTAGCAGGCGACGTTCCCATTGCACTCGGCGATACAGTTTACTTTATTTTGGTATTGCTTTTCTTTGCGTCGTCTCGGCCACTTAGTACGGAAGTGTGCGATATAATTTCCTTCACAAGAGTCTTAAATGTTCGGTATACAATTTTGGGAGATATCTCCCAAGTTTAACCATAAAATCGAGTGCAGTGGAAGGTCACCAAGTGAACCTGAAATCCTCTTTCGTTTGTTATTTCGCAGAATGTACTGTACGTGTTCTCACCTTTTCTCTTGCCGTGGAGGTACTTGGGAAAGTAATTGTGTCCATATCACCTGAGAACTTAAGACTAATCAGTCCCTCATCGTTTCTGCTAGAAACGTTGTTGCAACATATTGATCTGTATATATGGGACAGGATCCCTCGGAATCTATTATCGAAATTGAATCATGGCTTTTGTTATCATGGGGATGTTAACGGAAACGACTCCATTTCTTGAAAGCATATCGTCGGTTTCGTGGAAGACCAACTCTCCTTAGCTGTTTGCGTGACACACTAACACTGTTCGTTAAGGAAAACTACTCTTTCCTCTTTCGCGGGCCGACGATGTATAATCTCTGCTATGGCATCTGTTGTGGAATGCTCTCACTTGAAATCGGTGATGCAGGCCTACAACCATCGTCTTTTGTTGCCATAAGGTGATTTCCTGTCATTTTTTGTGCAGTTTTCGGTAGACTGGGTCGAAAAAAAAGTTGCTAATGTGGGGGACAATTGAAGGTTTCGTAAAAATTTTTTTTTTTTTTTTTTTGATCCTTCGAAATACAACCAAAAATGTTTTTTCGTTGTAAATTGTTTATTTGACGATCGATTTTTAAAATTGATATGTCATTGTTTTGTTACGGCTTAATTTCCTTTTAAGCTATGAAGTCGTTTTCACATGATTAGGTCAGCTAACAAAATTACAGGGTTTGCATTGAAAAGTTATTAAAGATATGCCAAATATCATGAATAGGGGAAGTCAAAGTAAATTAGTGAGTCAAAGCTGTTGTTTCGTATTTATAATTGTTAGCCTTTTTAAGCATTAGAAGTAAAAAACACGTTGTTGCAGATGAACGGTTCACAATTTATTAAAAGTATGTAATAATCCATATAGTTATACATACCATGAATCGTATGATCAAAGAATGAACATGTAAAGCAAATTAACAATTGAAGAGAGTAGTGAACCAGGGTTGCATTATAGTGTATATAATCTAACAAACTCCACCTCAACCATGATTCACATAATTCTTAAATTTAACGTACATGATTTCTTGTAAATAAATTTATACAAAACATATTATGTTTGACTTTACTTAAAAATTTAGTAAAGCCATCAGCTACATTATCTGTTGTGGAGACATATTCAATATTTATTTCATTTAAGTTACATTTGTCTCTTATAAAGTGATACTTGATATCTATGTGTTTGCTCCTCTTCTTAGTGGTCTCATTTTTGGCCAGAAGCCCCTTGATTATCACAATAGATATTTGTTGACGATTTGGTATATGATTTGAATCCAATTTCATTAAGTAAGTTTCTAAGAAACATTACTTCCTTTGCTGCTTGAGACAAGGAAATGTACTCAGCTTCGGTAGAGCTTAGAGCTATTACATTTTGTTTCTTGAACTCCCATTGTATTGGCCCATGGCCAAACATAAGCACGAATCCAGTATACGACTTTCTATCAGACGCATCAGATGCCCAGTCTGAATCTGTGTAGCATACAAATTGGTTGCCGTTAGAGTAAATTAAACATTAATCACTCATGCCTTTTAAATATCGCAAAATGTGCTTGGCCATAGCAAAGTGTTCTTGATGAGCATGACTGCAAAATTGCGAGAGCTTATAAACAGCAAATGATATGTCAGGCCTTGAAATCGTCGCTAAATATGTTAATGCACCCATTAGGGATTGAAACTTCTTCGTTGCTTCCCCCACACACTCAGGGTCGTGACATTTTTGCAGATAATATCCACTTGGAATAGGTGTATAGGCGGGCTTACACTCAGCCATCCCCCACTCATCAAGTAACTTTGTGATGTACGACTTCTGGTGAACTCTTATGTTACCAAAACTGCCATCTCTTTCGATCTGCATTCCAAGATAATGCTGTATGGGACCTTTGTCAACTACTTGTATACTTTCGTTCAACTTATTTAGAAAATCAGCAATTAAATCCTTTGAGTTACATGCGACTATAAAGTCGTCGACATAAACGCCAATTATGCTGATTTCATTAGATTCTATTTTATAAAAAACGCAACAATCGGATTTAGAACGGTTAAAACCCATTTTCAATAATATTTCATTAATCTTGTCTGACCAATCCCTACCAGCTTGCTTCAAGCCATATATTGACTTCTTCAAGCGACAAACGCTTTGTGGTCTTTCGGGATCTTCAAACATTTCTGGTTGTCGCATAAAGATTTCTTCCTTCAACTCTCCGTTAAGATAAGCTGCGGCTACGTCGAAATGATGTACCAGAAGCCTATGTTTAACTGAGAGTTCCAATATTAGACGAATAGTTGCATGTCTTACAACGGGTGAGTAAGTATCGAAATAGTCGATGTTCTCTTTACGCGACGAGTCGAGCCTTGTATTTTTCAACACTTCCATCAGTTCGTCTCTTTGTAGAAAACACCCATTTACAACCTATAATATAATAATTTATGTATAATAATATATAATAATCTACTAGATCTCATGTACCATTATCAGCTAATGTCAACATTCCTGTTTCCATAGCATTTTTCCAATGCGCAGCTTCTTCGCAGCTCAAAGCTTCTTTAACGGTGATTGGGTCGCACTTCACACATTCGATTGCATTCAGAACATTGGTAGCCGGATCAAGAGCATAAATTTTACGTGGTCTACCTACAGTACCATTTCTGAGAATTTTTGGCCTTCCCCTTTTGATTCTCCCTTGATCATTCACGATTTTTTCTGCTTCAGAATCGCTACCAATATTCTCACCAACGTCTTCTCTTTGATTTTTCGACCTACTTTCTTCAGTACTTATATTATCGTTCTCACCTGAGATACCAACATCTTGCTCACAAGGTAAAGGTAAATGTCATTTTGCCCTTGCCCGCTACTTTCGTCTGATTGAACGCTACCACTTGTTTTTGAATTTTCAAAAAATATAGCATCTCTTGCTACGCTTATAGACTTAGTGTGACAATTATAAAATCTGTATGCCTTGCACTCTCTCGCATACCCAACGAACTTCACCATGTCACCTCTTCGCTCAAATTTCGATTTCCCAAGCTTTTTGTCTAATATAACGGCGTCACAGCCGAATACCTTCATTTCACCAACATATGGCTTTCGCCCCACCCATCGCTCAAATGGAGTATTACTCTTTAAACTCTTAGACGGCGATCGGTTACGAATATAAGTGGCCGTATTGATTGCCTCAGACCACAAACTGTGCGGTAATTGTGATTGTTCCAACAGACAACGCGCCATCTCAACGACAGTTCTGTTGAAGCGTTCTGCTACGCCGTTTTGCTCCGGCGTATACGGTATAGTTGTTTGGTGAGTAATGCCCTTCATACTCAAATATGCTTTTACTTCTTTATTAACATATTCCCTGCCGTTATCATTTCTTAGAATGTTTAAGCGTTTACCGGTTTGATTTTCAGCTCTAGCCACGAAATCTTTCAAACATTCAAGTGATTCAGATTTCTGCTTTAGAAAATAAATATGCGCATATCTAGTGTAGTCGTCTATGAAAGACATAAAATAAAGGGAGCCACTTTCTGACCTAACTCTCATCGGACCACAAAAGTCCGAGTGAATAATTTCTAATGGCTGATTTGACAAAATTCTCTTGTAGCTAGAGAAGCTGTTTTTCTTAATTTTACACAGGGCACAAGCACAACAATCAAAACATTCTACTTTGCATAGCTTCTCTTCGCTCTTCAGCATATTTTCATTAAAAAGTTTAACTAAGTCTCCACAATTTAAGTGACCAAAGCGTTGATGCCATAGCTTAATTTTTTCGCATGACTTCTCACTATTTACATTCATTGCGACATTTTCATTTTTCTTATACACTGATACTACATAAATATTATTTTTCAAATGTGCATTAAATAAAATATAATTAGTTTTATTCTTAACAATGGCTTTGTCATTCAAAAACAACACTTTGTTACCCCTCTCAACTATTTTTGCAACAGACAAAAAATTAGAGTTTAATTGTGGAACATAAAATACATCTATTAAAGTAATGTCAGAAAATTCTGATTTTAATTTTACATTACCAATAGCATGAACTTTTACTTTGTCGCCGGTGGCTAACATAACCTCATCATCGCATTCACTTAGTTCAGTAAATAAATGTTTCTCACAACACATGCACCATTGTCCAGTATGAATTGACCTGTTTTGTTGTTGCTCGCACTGCTTATCCCCAAAACCGCATTACTTACTTGCTCGTTTCGCTTCCTCTTGCTTTTGCATTGGGTACTTATATGCCCTTTTACACCGCATGTGTAACACCTGCGTCTCTCATGACCTTTATTGGACTTACTCCTGGTTGAATTTACAGACAGCACACGTTCAGCTTCTAAGTTATTTCAAGAAGCGATATTTGACATTCGGCGATGCTCTTCTTCTAGCAATTTACATTTCAGCTGCACTAAAGACGGAAGAACATCTCTCGACTCAATGGCGACTACGAAATTTTCCATTTCATCCGGCAAAGCACAAAGCAACAATATGGACAAAAGATCATCTGGTATAGATAATTGAAGCTCACGAAGGCTTTCAACTATCATACAAAATTTATTAATTTGCGTGGAAAATTTCTCGCTGCGTTGAATTTGAAAACGAATCAAGCTCTTGAATAAAGACACTTTCCTTGCAGGGCCGCGCGCGTTATATATTTCGTCCAACTTCTCCCAAGCCGTTTTGGACAATGCTCACCCCTTAATATGCAAGAGTTCTGAGCTTTTCACATTTAACGTAATCAAGGCCAATGCCTTTTTATCAGCCTTACTGAAAACAGCCTTTTCAGCGGCACTCCATTCTTCTAGACACGTAGTCTCAACAGGATACCAGCAATCAAGCGTTATTAATAAGCTTTTCATCTGGACACACCAGGATGAATAGTTTTCTCCGTCAAGTTTTTCGATATTTATGCCGTTCATTTTTGATTCACAAAGAATTCACTATTAATCTTTTTTGCGACAAACGTTTAACAACTTTTTATTTTTTATAAACAAATTTACAGTTTCTAATTGACAAAGCCTGGGCCCATAACCCTGTTAGCCTTTTTAAGCAGTAGAAGTAAAAAACACGTTGTTGCAGATGAACGGTTCACAATTTATTAAAAGTATGTAATAATCCATATAGTTATACATACCATGAATCGTATGATCAAAGAATGAACATGTAAAGCAAATTAACAATTGAAGAGAGTAGTGAACCAGGGTTGCATTATAGTGTATATAATCTAACAATAATAATAACACTATGCGACACAATCAACTTGTTTTTTGGGTATTGGACAAATCCACTTTTTCGTAGAGATTGAGGCTTAGGTAAATAAAGTTTATATTTAACTTCATTACTACCAACTTTTCTAAAGAAAATTCAGACAATGAATTCCGTCTTGGGGTATTGACTATTCCTGCAAATGAAAACAGCCTTTGGACGGGCGCTGATGACATAAGAGGGGTATTGAACGCTAGACACGCTTCCTTCACTGCACCATATTTATTCCAAATTTCGGGACCTGGTATCGGGTCATTCAAATAGCTGATTGCTAACCACTTCTTTGAAACCGTTTGACTCGTTTGGTGAAATTGGTGTTCTGGGAATTAACGCCTCCTCATCATGTTCTGGAACCAAAATTATATTTAGTTTGAAAAATCATATAATATAGATGAATCATAAAAAGAGCTTTCATTGTCCAACTGAGGCAGTTTATTACTCAAAGAAAGTAACGCAGGAATAATACAACCATATTTCACATTGGCTTCACCTTGGAGAAAGTCCAAAACGAGAGTATATACAAAAATAAATAATTTTTTTTTTTAAATATTTCAAAATAGTTTATCTAATCAAACCTAATCAAAACTAATCGAGAAATATATTGGAATTTTTTTTTAATTAGTTTTGATTAGTTTTTGTTAGATATGCTAATCGTCACTAATCGCGATTAGATTTTTGATTAGTTCTAATCTAATCAAAAAGTAATCGAATAGTATAGCCAACTAATCATAATTAATCAATTATTCTGCAAAATAAAAGTTTCTATTTCGATTACTAATCATTAGGATTACTAGTCATTATTCCCCAGATATGATTGAAACAGAACATCCAAAAACATCCATCACCTGGCCGGATGGACAGAGGTATTACTATTCAATATCCTATTTTAAAACAATCGTGATAACTTTAGGCCTCGTGCAGTGTCTTCTAGGAGGATGTCTAAGTTATAGAGAGCAGGCAAGATGCCTCGATTCATAACCATCTTTATCGACATCCAGACCGTTATAAAGGCATAAAGGCACCAAACTCCAACATAATAAAGCTTGATATCGGGCAGAGTTGTCGAGTCTCGCTGGCAACCATAAAGAATCCCAAGGTGACCACTGGTAGGTCCCTGGATGCCGCGATATTGAAAGGAATGAATTCGCAGGTGAGATGGCCTAGAAATATTCGGAAATGAACATAACAAGGCGGAAAGCTTCGTATGTTCACGACTGAGTTATCTGCTGAACATTTTTGAAGAATATTTTTAGATAGGGCGTTATCGATTTATGGTGATACTCCATTCAGCAGTCGAAATGACGTCCTAAAAAAACAAACAAAAAATGACTAATTTTCCAAGAACTTTAAGTACAGCGTTTGACTTTCGCAGAAGAGTTCATCATAAGGCCGCTTTTGCAACATATGTATAGCTCTGTTCCATTAACCATTCATCGAGTCGTTTTTTGTTTTCAGGGCTCCCGTAATGCTAAGCATTGATAGTCTGCTCACCCCCTCTTATGTTTTGAGTTAGGTTGTTTTTGTGTGGTTTTCTACCGAAAAAGAATTAAATAGTATAAAATAGGGCTGTAAAAACTCAATGAGAACGAGAGGGCGATAAACCCCACGTACAACCCAGCATTCATTTACATGCATGGAGTGCCGTTGTGGCCTTCTTCACCCTCTCCTTCACGTTGAGCTTCCATTACAGCTTACTCTCTACAATGATTCCTATATATTTTCTGCAAAGCTTTTTCCTGTAGGGTCAGCCCTAATAACTTAGGCCTGGTCCAATTTGGGCCCATGTACCTCTTTGTAAACAAGACCATATCATGGTGCCCGTAGTTTTCATAAAATTACTTTTGTACTGGCATAATTAATAAATTAGCCATAAAATTTACAGAATTGTTCTAAGCAATTACGCAGTTAAGTTCTTATCGCGTATTTTTAAGTTGCTTGCTTCCTATAATACTACGAAATCTCACGGCTGTAAATTCGATTTGGGAGCAAAATGGTTGCAATTGTCAAAAAATTTGTCAGCCGAGAAAACCTCTTGGGATTGAAACATGGTCACAATGCTTTTTCCATTAAACACTTTAATTGGTTTTTTTTATAAGTTTCCATGTTTCACCAGAGCTTTTGACTGTTTTCAACTTTCGTTCCAAGTTATTTAATTGCATTTCGCTCTCCCTGGCGCTACCTGCCCTCTATGGACGAAAATTGTTGCCAATAAAAGTAATTAACTTGCTCATGAATTGACTAAATATAACAACAATAACAGCAACATCAGCTGCAACAAGTACCAATTTACTGCCACTCGTACTTATGCAATGAAATATTTCCAAAGACAGTTTGAACAAGTAAGGAAGGCTAAGTTCGGGTGTAACCGAACATTACATACTCAGCTGAGAGATTTGGAAACAAAATAAGGGAAAATCACCATGTAGGAAAATGAACCTAGGGTAACCCTGGAATGTGTTTGTATGCCATGGGTATCAAATGAAAGGTGTTAATGAGTATTTTAAAAGGGAGTGATCCTTAGTTCTACAGGTGGATGCCTTTTCGAGATATCGCCATAAGGGTGGACCAGGGGTGACTGTAGAATGTGTTTGTACGATATGGGTATCAATTGAAAGGTGTTAGTGAGCATTTTAAGAGGGAGTGGGCCATAGGTCTATAGGTGGACGCCTTTTCGAGATAGGTATCGCCGTAAAGGTGGACCAGGGGTGAGTCTAGAATGTGTTTGTATGATATGGGTATCAATTGAAAGGTGCTAGTGAGCATTTTAAGAGGGAGTGGGCCATAGGTCTATAGGTGGACGCCTTTTCGAGATAGGTATCGCCGTAAAGGTGGACCAGGGGTGACTCTAGAATGTGTTTGTACGATATGGGTATCAAATGAAAGGTGTTAATGAGCATTTTAAAAGGGAATAGGCCTTAGTTCTATAGGTGGACGCCTTTTCGAGATATTACCATAAAGGTGGACCAGGGGTGACTCTAGACTGTGTTTGTACGATATGGTTATCAAATGAAAGGTGTTAATGAGCATTTTAAAAGGGAATAGGCCTTAGTTCTATAGGTGGACGCCTTTTCGAGATATTACCATAAAGGTGGACCAGGGTTGACTCTAGAATGTGTTTGCACGATATGGGTATCAAATGAAAGGTGGTACTGAGTACTCTAAATGGGAGTGATCTTTAGTTTTATAGGTGGACGCTTTTACGAGATATCTCCATAAAGGTAGACCAGGGGTGACTCTAGAATGTGTTTGTACGATATGGGTATCAAACGAAAGGTTTTAATGAGTATTTTAAAAGGGAATAGGCATTAGTTCTATAGGCGAACGTCTTTTCGAGATATCGCCATAAAGGTGGACCAGGGTTGACTCTAGAATGTGTTTGTACGATATGGGTATCAAATGAAAGGTGGTAATGCGTACTTTAAAAGGGAGTGATCTTTAGTTTTATAGGCGGACGCTTTTACGAGATATCGCTATAAAGGTGGGACAGGGGTGTCTCTAGAATGTGCTTGTACGATATGGGTATCAAATGAAAGGTGTTAATGAGTATTCTAAAAGGGAGTGGGCCTTAGGTCTGTAGGTGGACGCCTTTTCGAGATATTACCATAAAGGTGGACCAGGGGTGACTCTAGAATATGTTTGTACGATATGGGTATCAAATGAAAGGTGTTAATGAGCATTTTAAAAGGGAATAGGCCTTAGTTCTATAGGTGGACGCCTTTTCGAGATATTACCATAAAGGTGGACCAGGGGTGACTCTAGAATGTGTTTGTACGATATGGGTATCAAATGAAAGGTGTTAATGAGCATTTTAAAAAAGAATAGGCCTTAGTTCTATAGGTGGACGCCTTTTCGAGATATTACCATAAAGGTGGACCAGGGGTGACTCTAGAATGTGTTTGTACGATATGGGTATCAAATGAAAGGTGTTAATGAGCATTTTAAAAGGGAATAGGCCTTAGTTCTATAGGTGGACGCCTTTTCGAGATAACGCCTTTTCGAGATATCGCCATAAAGGTGGACCAGGTGTGACTCTAGAATGTGTTTGTACGATATGGGTATCTAATTAAAGGTATTAATGAGA
Organism: Eurosta solidaginis; assembly: GCF_040869045.1. Taxonomy (NCBI): domain Eukaryota; kingdom Metazoa; phylum Arthropoda; class Insecta; order Diptera; family Tephritidae; genus Eurosta; species Eurosta solidaginis. The sequence continues at coordinate 205,312,359 of NC_090321.1, read as the reverse complement.
GTTTTAAAAGCGAGTGGCCCTTAGTTGTATATGTGAAGGCGTTTTCGAGATATCGATAAAAATGTGGACCAGGGTGACTCAGAACATCATCTGTCGGGTACTGCTAATTTATTTATATATGTAATACCACGAACAGTATTCCTGCCAAAATTCCAAGGGCTGTTGATTTCGCCCTGCAGAACTTTTTCATTTTCTTCTACTTAATATGGTAGGTGTCACACCCATTTTACAAAGTTTTTTCCAAAGTTATATTTTGCGTCAATAAACCAATCCAGTTACCATGTTTCATCCCTTTTTTCGTATTTGGTATAGAATTATGGCATTTTTTTCATTTTTCGTAATTTTCGATATCGATAAAGTGGGCGTGGTTTTGGTCGGATTTCGGCTATTTTTTATACCAAGATAAAGTGAGTTCAGATAAGTAGGTGGGCTAAGTTTAGTAAAGATATATCGGTTTTTGCTCAAGTTATTGTGTTAACGGCCGAGCGGAAGGACAGACCGTGGACTGTGTATAAAAACTGGGCGCGTCTTCTACCGATTTCGCCCATTTTAACAGAAAACAATTGACGGCATAGAATCTATGCCCGTACCAAATTTCAGAAGAATTTTGTAAATTTTTGTTCGACTTATGGCATTAAAAGTATTCTAGGTAAACTAAGTGAAAAAGGGCGGAGCCACGCCCATTTTGAAATTTTCTTTTATTTTTGTATTTTGTTGCACCGTATCATTACTGGAGTTCAATGTTGACATAATTTACTTATATACAGTAAAGATATAAAATTTTTTGTTAAAATTTGACTTTAAAAAAATTTTTTTTTAAAAAGTGGGCGTGTTCTTCTTCCGATTTTACTAATTTTTATTTAGCATATATATAGTAATAATAGTAAAGTTCCTGCCAAATTTCATCTTGATATCTTCAACGACTGCCAAATTACTGCTTGTAAAACTTTTAAATTACCTTCTTTTAAAAGTGGGCGTTGCCACGCCCATTCTCCAAAATCTTACCAATTTTCTATTTTGCGTCATAAGCTCAATCCACCTACCAAGTTTCATCGCTTTATCCGTCTTTGGCAATGAATTATCGCTTTTTTTCGGTTTTCCGAAATTTTCGATATCGAAAAAGTGGGCGTGGTTATAGTCCGATATCGTTCATTTTAAATAGCGATCTGAGATGAGTGCCCAGGAACATGTGAGCTCTGCTCAACTGAGTATAAAAACAGTGCGAATAAAAGAAGGCGAATTGAATGGGACAATCATTAAATACTTAATTTACGAAAACATTTTTTAAGTATATTTTTTACTGCTCAGTTTGCTGCGCATTTAAGAAATCTTAGCTGTTTTCATGAAAATACCAAATTTTATGGAAATACATTTTTCTTCATGAAATGTAAATTGTAAAACTTGGCTTTTTAACTATTCAAATGCTGTACTTTTACTTTGCGCCATTGCGAATAATTTTTGTTTTTACTTTTTGTTTGTGTGATGGATGGAAGAATGATTCAATTACTAGAGGTTTGTTCTCCAATTATGACATATCTTTGTCTCTCCCAAATTGAAAAATCTGGACGCGTTGCTTTTACGAAGTAAGGAAAACGGGGAATAATTCAATCCCCTTCAGTGAAAATTGTAGTAGAAAAGTATTTTTGGTAGTATATTAGTAGTGATAATAAATTTGTAAATGCGAAAACTTTTTGGGGATATAATTCATTTTCTACTAAATATTTCGTGAATTGATAAAGTTATGTTGGTTTGGTCATTCTTTCAGAAATTGTTTGAAGAATACCGTACGTTAGAATTTTATTCAAAAAATGCAATATCTCAAAGTTTGTTTTAAAAACTCCCTATACGGCCATAAATTCAATGCATTATGTCATAAGAGGGAGTTAATGAAAAGCATTCTGATATGAAGCGTTCTTCAATTTAACGGTTTCGTGACAAATCCTGAATTGGGAAATTTTTGAAAAATATTTTGAGATAGCACGATTTTTAACAGGCAACCGACATGGTGTCATACGTCCAATGAACTGACAAAAAAAAAAAAAAAACAAAAAAGAAAATGGCTTATTGTCTTAGAACTTTGAACTTTATATTCCTACCTTGACATTGACAGAAGCATTAAGCTTTTGTGCGGTCCTGCTACATAGGGACTATTACCCTTTTTATTCTGAAATTTGGGAAAGCCCTTTTCCGTTAATTATTCATGGAAGCGTCCCGGATAAACCGTTAATTTAGGATATTCGGAATACGTTCATTTGATACTACAAAAAATTCCAAATATACAAAATATTCCAAATATAAACCGATTCCCCAAATCCTTAAATGGAGACAAATGTTCCCAACATACGGACTTAATAGAACCGAAAGTCGATTTTTAATACGAGTCCAAAAATATCGAGAGAAGAAATGCAAATTTTAGCTCGTTCAAAAGATATTGACGAAAAACCGAAAAATGAGCCGGGTTGCGTTGGCGGTCTTCAGTCGAACTTATAAAAAATTACCCTGGCCGGTCCACCAATGAGGTGGGATCAAAATTAAATGTGTGCAAAATCCCTTTGTACACAAAATCTTTTTCCGTGCCAACTTCAACTGCAAATATCTACGGACAGAGATACAATTTTTCTTTTCCGCCTTGGGATTATTGTTGTCGAGGTCACCTCTCTCGATATTTTTGGACGCGTGTTAGCAGAAGACTCCTCTTCAAGACTTATACCTGAATAAGTTAACATGCCCAATGTGTACATTTCGTTATGGCATCCCCATTATTTACTAATCACATTTTTACGTGAAGCGATTTAATAGTCGAGGTTTTGACTTTGAACGATGAATTTTGAATTAGTTTAGGTTTCGCGTATTCATAGGTTTACGAAAGTTCACGATTTCTTGGTGTCCTCACTTTTCATAAAATTTCCTATGTTCAATGTTCAGCCATACTAATGGATCGAGGCATAGTTAATAAATTCACTATAAAATTAAAAAAAAAAAATGTTCTATGGAATTGTGCAGTTCAGTACTTATCCGGTATTTGTAAACTGATTACTTCCTATTTCTACTACCTATATTTTTCGAAAACTCGCAAAGAAACAACACAGTTAACGGATGTCAATTTGATTTGGGAGCAAAATGGCCGCAATTGTAAAAAATTTGCCTGTCGAGCACAACTCTTGTGATTGAATCATGGGATGGAAGCATTTTTGTTTTGAGCGAAACTCCTTACGCAGCCAGTTAAAAAGTAAATTTTCTGGCAAACCGATTAATGGTGGAAAACTTAAATAACAACCATAAACCATAACCAGTTCAACTTACTTACTTACTTACTTAATTGGAGCTTAACCGTTCAAACGGTTATTGCCGTCCAACAAGGTCCGCCAGTCGCCCCTTCTCCCTGCCAACCGGCGCCAATTAGTCACACCAAGGGAGTTGAATCCTCTACCTCTGCTTCCATAGGCGGGTTCGGATAGAAACACTTTCTTGGCCGGAGCGTCATCTTTCATTCGCATAACATGGCCTAGCCAGCGCAGCTGCTTCATTTTAACCAGTTTAAGTTACCTCATCTAATAACAAATAATCCGATAGTTTGTCGATGACAACCAGATAAAAAACTTTTAAAACGCCAATAACAATCGTTAGTGTTTCGATAACAAACCGATTATTGAAGTGTTGAATCGTGGATATTGGTTTGTATCGATTAAAAATCCATGATATGCCAATAACAAACTAGTGACTCTTTAGCACTGGTGTTTTGTTTATCGATGAAGGACCGATAATAAGCCGATAACTCGCCAATATCAGTTGTTATCTGTAACAATTTCGATCATACTTATCTCAAGTGATTCAAGGGGTTGATAAACGCAATAAAAAGCTTTAGTCTTAACAGCTACCACAACCGACTTCTTCATGGTACTAGAGGTTGGGAGGTGGTATGGCCTTGAAGGTTAAATTTGGTCATATTAATTTGAGATGATCAAATTAGTTTCAAAATGTGCCATGTTACCGGAACGTACTGGATCTATAAATGGACCACATTTAACCTTCTAGGCCATCATGCTCCCCATACCCTAGTTTCATGGAATTTGGGGCCGCCATGGCCTCGGCTGCTAAACAAAGAGGATTCTTCACGGGTAGCTGAAGTTGACAATTGGGTTGGAGAAACTATTAACTGAGAACTTATTGAAAGGGTTGCGCTATAAAATTGTTTCAATCAATGCCTATTACGACAGGCCTACTTCCCGCTGGTATATTCACAGCCCCCCAGCCCGCTGATGTGCAAGGACCATCAACACAGATAAGGTTCCCCTAACCATTTGGTAGTGTTTTTATCGCTGCAAAAAATTATTAAGAAATGTTCTTAAAATTTGCCGACGTTATTCCAAGAAATCTTCGAAGTAGTTCCGAAATGGTTATCAAATAATTTAGAGAGGGTCTCGACGGCAATATCAGATAACTATAAAGTAGTCTACGGTTCAGTCAATTTTTAAATCTACTCAATAAGGTTTCTGCCCTTCAAAAAATTTCGAACATAGTGCAGAAATAGACTCAATATAGTTGTTACAAAGCCTATAACAATATCAAAGCATTATAATGGGAAAGTAAGGAATTGGTTAAAGAATGGCATGACAGTCTTTCCAAACAGGTCCCAGACTTGTCTCAAAGAAGCCAGACACATTTTGTAAAAATGCCACAACGAACTCTTTTGAAAAAAGTATGAGATGCTCAGAATCTCGTGAATAAAAATTCCTTAAGTTGTTCATATATTATCTTGCAATCAATTTCAAAAACAAAATCCTCAGTTCAATTTTAAATTCTTTATCTGATTGCATGTGCAGAATGCCATTGAAACTTTTCCGAAAAGTACAAAACTTTCAAGTTTGAAAAAAGTTTTATGAAATTTAGTTTGAGCTGAGACCATAATTTCTTTGGTCCCATTTCGCCAACTCGAATTAGACTAAAACTTAGTTGCAACTTAAGTTAGCCCAGGCTAAGTTTTTTTTCGGTTTCACCAATTTAGCTACTACGGTACGGAAGTCAAAACGCATCTTTATATACCTCTCGCGACATTTTTGGACATGTTTTAACAATTGTGAGCAAATGCAAAGTATTACATTTATTTGTATGTGTTATTTACATTAGTGATTGAAAGCAAAGGCGCGTGGACCATCCTTCGGGAAAGCTATCGCTACCACGCCAGAGCATCCAAGCGACAAACGAGTGGCAGTAGCGGCGGCGCTGCGTTGGGTGGGCCTAAATTTTCAGAGGAAATTTATTGGGAGTTTGCCGTACTAAAATTTTTTTTTAATAAGTGCGAAAGCAATAAAATTTCATCAGATTTTTACTACCTTCACAATGTGGCAGCTTTTTGGTATTTATTATGGCACCCCATTTTCGAGCGCATTTTTTATTGACTTTATTTAGTTGTCGTTCACAAATTTTCATATTTTAATATTGAATGTATACGAGAAATGTTAACAATCATTTGTGCAAAAGTGCAAAAGTGCGAAGTGAAATATAAAAATCCCATAAAAAATTGCGTTCCATTTGTGTATTTGAAGCTTTCGCTGTATGCAGTCTCTACTTGGTTGCGATGGCGTATACGTAATTAAAATTTTGCTCATTGAAGTTCTTCCCATTGTATTGTCGCTTGAATATTTTTTATTCCTTATTAAAAGATTTTCACTTTCTACAAAATGTGAACAACTTTTAACGGCATACTTTATAAATGTGTGTATATATATGTTTGTGTGTGTGTGTAAAAAGATGCATTTCCTTTAAGTGATATCTTAATTCTTGGCCATCAATTGCTGTTGCTTCGCTGAGCAAATGAAAAACAATGTGGCCAAATGTTATTTTCATTTACTTGTTGTGGATATTATCTGTAAGGGGATATCATCTTCGAAGAAGGCAAAATTTACTAGGGGAGTTTAAGAATTTTCATAGATGTTACACATAAGCAAATATGTGCCTATTTTCGAAACAGCCATATTATCTTTTGCAGCAAATGCAGCGAAAATTAAACTTTAAAATTTTTTGGTGTTTTTCTATTTTTCGTAAATTATTGAAAATAACACATGTCAACAAAAAAAATTTATTTTTTTGTACAAGGGTTTGCCCTATATATTCGGATTCTATATTCAATTCTATAAAAAAAATGCAATTACGAATCAAAAATATTCGGTTTTGTAGAAGTTATAGCGATTTGAAAATTTTGCATTTATCTACAAATATATAATTGCATAATAACTGAAATTGTTATGAAATGCTTTACGTTTTATTATAGTTTGGTACCAGGGTGAGAAAAGAGCCATGAAGTTCGCTGTGCGAGGATTCGGAGGGAACCGAGTAATCATGACACTGATTGCTATTTTTGTGTAGTGAAACCACTGAAAGGGAAACGTTTAAGGAAAACAATATATCCGGAACTACCATCGACATCCGCTCGAGTACCACATTCGGAACAAAATCCTGTACCCGATCCACCTGTGTTGGAAAAGCAACTATTCCCTCAAGGCAGCTTTCAAACACCGAGTTCATCTGCATCCGTACATTCCGAATTTTTTCCTCAATTTGAACCAGGAATACCACATCTCATCAACTCTAAAGATCTCAATGACTTAATAAGAGACTTAAATCTATCAAAAGACAAAGCAGAGTTATTAGCATCGCGGCTTAAACAACGAAATTTACTTTCTTCTGATGTTCGAATATCTCGCCAAAAAAGCGTCATGAAGAATTTTCTACAGTAAGGAAGATGGACTCTGTTTTTGCTATGACGTGAAAGGTTTATTTGAAGCAATTGGTACTCCTTGTAATACAAATGAATGGCGTCTCTTTATCGACAGCTCAACAAAAAGTCTAAAAGCAGTTCTACTACACAATGGGAACAAATTTCCATCTATTCCACTGGCACATTCCATACATCTCAAAGAAAATTATGGCAGTATTATAATGCTATTAACTGCAATCAAATATACGGAATACAAGTGGGAAGTTATTGGAGACTTCAAGACGGTTTGTTTTTTTACTGGAATGCAAGGTGGATATACCAAACACTACTGTTATGTTTGCCTATGGGATAGCAGAAATGATGCCGCCCACTATCGCCAAAAACATTGGCCTGAACGTACTGAGTATGGAGTGGGAAGATTTAATATTAAACATGAAGCAATTGTCGACCCTAAAAATATATTGATGCCGCCATTGCATATTAAATTGGACCTTATTAAACAATTTGTGAAGGCTCTTAATATTGAGTCTAAAGCTTTCAAATATTTGCAGACTTTTTTCCAAAGCTGTCAGAGGCGAAAATTAAAGCTGGAGTCTTTGTTGGCCCTCAAATAAAAATAATTATGAACTGCGATATTTTCTCAGACCTACTTAGCAATGAGGAGAAACTAGCGTGGAACAGTTTTAAGGCAGTAGTTCATGGCTTTCTTGGAAATCATAGGGACGAAAATTATGATGAGCTGATAACTGGCATGATTACGAATTTCTCCGCCATCGGATGTAGAATGTCGCTAAAGATGCACATGTTACATTCACATCTGCATAAATTCAAAGATAATATGGGAGCTTATTCAGAAGAACACGGGGAGCGATTCCATCAAGATATAATGGAGTTTGAGAAACGCTACCAAGGCCAGTATACGGAAAGCATGATGGGGGACTATATTTGGACGTTAATAAGAGAAAATGTTACCGAATATGGCAGGAAAAGCAAGAAAAAGCATTTCTAAACGTTTAAAGTGTATTCTAAAACTAAATTTATAAGAATAAATCTTAAATTGATTTTTACTATACTAGAATAAATCAAATTTATGTCAAATTTTGATGAATTTTCATGTTTTTCGTTTTTCTCATATTTTTTTGAACAAAACCAAATCAAAAACTTTTTTATGTTTATATTCTTATTTCTGGGTGCGAAAGCAATAAAAACAAGTAAGGAAGGCTAAGTTCGGGTGTAACCGAATATAACATACTCAGTTGAGAGCTATGGAGACAAAATAAGGAAAATCAATCTGGGATAACCCTGGAATGTGGTTGTATAACATGTGTATCAAATGAAAGGTATTAAAGAGTATTTTAAGAGAGAATAGGCTATAGTTCTATGGATGAACGCCATTTAGGGATATCGCCATAAAGGTAGACCAGGGCTGACTCTAGAATTTGTTTGTACGATATGGGTATCAAATGAAAGGTGTTACTGAGCATTTTAAGAGGGAGTGGGCCTTAGGTCTATCGGTGGACGCCTTTTCGAGATGTCCCCACTAAGGTGGACCAGGGGTGATTCTATAATGTGTTTGTACGATATGGGTATCAAATGAAAGCTGTTAATGAGTATTTTGAAAAGGAGTGATCCTTAGTTCCATAGGTGGACGCCGTTTCGAGATATCGCCATAAAGGTGGACCAGGGGTGTCTCTAGAATGTGTTTGTACGATATGGGAATCAAATGAAAGGTGTTACTGAGCATTTTAAGAGGGAGTGGGCATTAGGTCTATAGGTGGACGCCTTTTCGAGATATCGCCATTAGGGTGGGCCAGGGGTGACTCTAGAATGTTTGTACGGTATGGGTATCAAACGAAAGGTGTTACTGAGCATTTTAAGAGGGAGTGGGCATGAGGTCTATAGGTGGACGCCTTTTCGAGATATCGTCATTAGGGTGGGCCAGGGGTGACTCTAGAATGTGTTTGTACGATATGTGCATCAAACGAAAGGTGTTACTGAGCATTTTAAGAGGGAGTGGGCATTAGGTCTATAGGTGGACGCCCTTTCGAGATATCGCCATTAGGGTGGGCCAGGGGTGACTCTAGAATGTTTGTACGATATGGGTATCAAACGAAAGGTGTTACTGAGCATTTTAAGAGGGAGTGGGCATTAGGTCTATAGGTGGACGCCTTTTCGAGATATCGCCATTAGGGTGGGCCAGGGGTGTCTCTAGAATGTGTTTGTACGATATGGGTATCAAATGAAAGGTGGTAAGGAGTATTTTAAAAGGGAGTAATCCTTAGTTCTATAGGTGGACGCCTTTTCGAGATATCGCCATAAAGGTGGACCAAGGGTGACTCTAGAATGTTTGTACGATATGGGTATCAAACGAAAGGTGTTACTGAGCATTTTAAGAGGGAGTGGGCATTAGGTCTATAGGTGGACGCCTTTTCGAGATATCGCCATTAGGGTGGGTCAGGGTGACTCTAGAATGTGTTTGTACGATATGGGTATCAAATGAAAGGTGGTAATGAGTATTTTAAAAGGGAGTAATCCTTAGTTCTATAGGTGGACGCCTTTTCGAGATGTCGCCATAAAGCTGGACCAAGGGTGACTCTAGAATGTTTGTACGGTATGGGTATCAAACGAAAGGTGTTACTGAGCATTTTAAGAGGGAGTGGGCATTAGGTCTATAGGTGGACGCCTTTTCGAGATATCGCCATTAGGGTGGGCCAGGGTGACTCTAGAATGTGTTTGTACGATATGGGTATCAAATGAAAGGTGGTAATGAGTATTTTAAAAGGGAGTAATCCTTAGTTCTATAGGTGGACGCCTTTTCGAGATATCGCCATTAGGGTGGGCCAGGTGTGACTCTAGAATGTTTGTACGATATGGGTATCAAAAGAAAGGTGTTACTGAGCATTTTAAGAGGGAGTGGGCATTAGGTCTATAGGTGGACGCCTTTTCGAGATATCGCGATTAAGGTGGGACAGGGGTGACTCTAGAATGTTTGTACGATATGGGTATCAAACGAAAGGTGTTACTGAGCATTTTAAGAGGGAGTGTACATTAGGTCTATAGGTGGACGCCTTTTCGAGATATCGCCATTAGGGTGGGCCAGGGGTGACTCTAGAATGTTTGTAGGATATGGGTAACAAACGAAAGGTGTTACTGAGCATTTTAAGAGGGAGTGGACATTAGGTCTATAGGTGGACGCCTTTTCGAGATATCGCCATTAGGGTGGGCCAGGGTGACTCTAGAATATGTTTGTACGATATGGGTATCAAATGAAAGGTGGTAATGAGTATTTTAAAAGGGAGTAATCCTTAGTTCTATAGGTGGATGCCTTTTCGAAATATCGCCATTAGGGTGGGCCAGGTGTGACTCTAGAATGTTTGTACGATATGGGTATCAAACGAAAGCTGTTACTGAGCATTTTAAGAGGGAGTGGGCATTAGGTGTACAGGTGGACGCCTTTTCGAGATATTGCCATTAGGGTGGGCCAGGGGTGACTCTAGAATGTTTGTACGATATGGGTATCAAACGAAAGGTGTTACTGAGCATTTTAAGAGGGAGTGGACACTAGGTCTATAGGTGGACGCCTTTTCGAGATATCGCCATTAGGGTGGGCCAGGGGTTACTCTAGAATGTTTGTACGATATGGGTATCAAACGAAAGGTGTTACTAGCATTTTAAGAGAGAGGGGGCATTAGTTCTATAGGTGGACGCCTTTTCGAGATATCGCCATTAGGGTGGGACAGGGGTGACTCTGGTATGTTTTTGTACGATATGGATATCAAATTAAAGGTATTAATGAGGGTTTTAAAAGCGAGTGGCCCTTAGATGTATATGTGAAGGCGTTCTCGTGATATCCACCAAAATGTGGACCAGGTGATCCAGAAAATCATCTGTCGGGTACTGCTAATTTATTTATATATGCAATACCACTAACAGTATTCCTGCCAAGATTCCAAGGGCTGTTGATTTCGCCTTGTAGAACTTTTTCATTTTCTTCTACTTAATATGGTAGGTGTCACACCCATTTTACAAAGATTTTTCCAAAGTTATATTTTGCGTCAACAAACCAATCCAGTTACCATGTTTCATCCCTTTTTTCGTATTTGGTATAGAATTATGACATTTTTTTCATTTTTCGTAATTTTCGATATCGATAAAGTGGGCGTGGTTATGGCCAGATTTCGCCCATTTTTTATACCAAGAAAAAGTGAGCTCAGGTAAGTACGTGGGCTAAGTTTAGTAAAGATATATCGGATTTTGCTCAAGTTATTGTGTTAATGGCCGAGCGGAAGGACAGACGGTGGACTGTGTATAAAAACTGGGCGTGGCTTCCACCGATTTCGCCCATTTTCACAGAGAACAGTTACCGTCATAGAATCTATGCTCCTACCAAATTTGAGAAGGATTGGTAAATTTTTGTTCGACTTATGGCAATAAAAGTATTCTAGACAAACTAAATGAAAATGGGCGGAGCCACGCCCATTTTGAAATTTTCTTTTATTTTTGTATTTTGTTGCATCATATCATTACTGGAGTTGAATTTTGACTTAATTTACTTATATACAGTAAAGATATTAAATTTTTTGTTAAAATTTGAATTTAAAAATTTTTTTTTTTAAAAAGCGGGCGTGTTCTTAATCCAATTTTGCTAATTTTTATTTAGCACATATAGAGTAATAGTAGTAACGTTCCTGCCAAATTTCATCATGATATCTTCAACGACTGCCAAATTACAGCTTGCAAAACTTTTAAATTACCTTCTTGTAAAAGTGGGCGGGGCCACGCCCATTGTCCAAAATCTTACTAATTTTCTATTCTGCGTCATAGCGTCAACCAATCTACCAAGTTTCGTCGCTTTATCTGTCTTTTGTAATGAGTTATCGCACTTTTTCGGTTTTTCGAAATTTTCGATATCGAAAAAGTGGGCGTGGTTATAGTCCGATATCGTTCATTTTAAATAGCGATCTGAGATGAGTGCTCAGGAACCAACATACCAAACTTCATCAAGATACCTCAAAATTTACTCCAGTTATCGTGTTAACGGACGGACGGACGGACGGACGGACGGACGGACGGACATGGCTCAATCAAATTTTTTTTCGATCCTGATTATTTTGATAAATGGAAGTCTATATCTATCTCGATTCCTTTATATATGTACAACCAACCGTTATCCAATCAAACTTAATATACTCTGTGAGCTCTGCTCAACTGAGTATAAAAATATACGCACGACCAATGTACAAAAATGTTGTTGACCAGTGTAATGTATTTTTGATTGTCATTTATTTCACTGACATAAAATTCGAAGCACCAAGCAAAACCGACTAGATTTTTCACTCGATTAAGAATTCAATAAAGCAATAATGAGATAATTAAGAATTTGTATTTTGTATAGAAGATTGAATTCAAATAGGCCTTTAATGTAGAAAACTTGACAAATTATTTGATTAAGCCTCTGTGTGAAATTGGCATTACTGTGTTCAATTAAATTTGTGGAAGCCAAAATTTTTTTCTTTTGATACACCTACATTTTTTTGCTATTTTTTGAATAATATAATAATTATTTATAATTATACACAACTTCATCCAAAATGCTTAAGTCCATCTCGAAACAAATCGGACACCCCCTAAAAATTTACCGAAAAAACAGCACCAAAAATCTAGAAACAAAGTTTTTGTAAACGGGGTCACTCCTCAGCAGTGATTTGCAAACAAGCCTAGTATATTCCTGCCATTAAGAGCTACTCAGTGAAAACTCCGGTCTGTTTGTAGGAAAAATTAAAGGAAGCACGACTCGAATTGGAAGAGAAGCGCGTCCTTAAAACTCTTCGGAAGTTATCACGCCTTGTATTTATTTTTTTAATCTCAAAATTGTACTGAAATGATTACTAAATTATTCCCAAATTATCCTGAAATAGTACAGAAATCATATCAAGATAATTCCGAAATCATGCTGGAATAGTCCTGCAATTAATTCGATTACAAAAATTATTCTCAAATATTCTGAAAATGATTCCGTAATAGTCCCGAAATTATGCCTAAATATTTATTTTATGATTTGAATATATATTTTTTACAATCTCAAAGTGGTTCAGAAAAGTTAACTAAAATCTCACCTTATCATCTCAAAAACATTGTGAATTGATGTAGAAATAGTCCCAAAATAATTTCTTGAAAAAATCGGGAATTGATTCGAAAGGGCTTCGAAAGATAAACAATTTTTCTGGAAGAGTCCCTAAATAATATAAAAATAGAGTACTAAAATTATTATGAAATAGTCCGAAAAAAAGATTCCAACACCAATTATCGAATAGTGCTAAAGTTATGCCAAGAATCGGTATTAAAAACTATTCCGATATGTGCGGAATAAATTCCGAAATAGCTCGAAAAACATCTCGAAAAATTTTTGAATTTTCAAAAAAACGAAAAGCGATTAGAAATGCTCCTAGACAGCTCACTATATAGCATCGGAGTGGCCGTGAAAGCGGTTCCGATTTATCCTGAAGTATAACACAAGTTGATAATAAAATAACCCAGAAAATAAACTTGAAATAGTTCTGAAATTATCACAAAAATTCCAAATAAAACCCTAAAATAACTTTGAAATCATTGTGGAAACATCTTCAAGCAGTTCCGTAATAATCTTGAAAATAACAGTGAAATGAGCTTGAAATAGTTACAAAATTTCCCCAAGTGGTTTCAACAACGTTTCTTTGCTGGTTCCAAAGCGATATCGAAATAGTTGAAAAATTAGCCAAAAATAACAAAAATTATTTTCAAAGATTTGCGAGATAGTCTTGAAATTATTTCGAAGCAGTCCCAAGCTGATCCAAAAAACAACCGGGATAATATTATAGAAATAATTCCGAAGTTACCACAATAAGTTTCGAAATGGTCCCGAAAGCAATTCCGAATGATTATCTATAATTTACTGACTGATCCTGAAAAAGTCTCATAAAAGTCTGGAAGTACCAAAACTATCTTATAACGACTTTGACAACATTTCCCACACGGCTTCAATACCATGAAACGAAGGTTGTGAATTACCCTAAAATTTGCAAATTAACGGCCAAAGGAAGGATTTTATTAGAAGAAAGTCAATTGCTGATTCTGAAAATAAAAGGGAAGACAATACTGAAGGATCTAGAGAACAATACAAAAACGTTTCTAAAACGTGTACAATATTGTTTCAATCTGACCCCGAAATACTTGGAAAAAAGACCCCAGTGATCCTAAGAAAATACAAAAACCGTTCCGAAGTGTTCCAAAATTATTCCGCAGGGATCTCAAAACAATTGAGAAATAATCCTGAAATATGCTGAAATTTACCTGTGAATGAACATGAAGGATTTCCTAACTAAACCAAACGAAAAAGATTCAAAATGAAATCTCGAAATAATCATAGATAAAAGAGGCAACCCTATTTCAAATCATCTTTTGGTTAATACCCATACTGGCGTATCTAACTTAATTAAGTCTAAAAAAACCCATAGGAAAAAAATTCAAATAAAAAGGTGATACAAAAATTTTAAGCACTACCTTTCTATAAATGGACCAAAAATAGAAAGCAGGTTTTCCTTTAATACAGGCAGAGTCTTGTTGAATTTTGACTAAAAAACTTTAACAATAGCCCTTGTAAGAATTTTGGGATTTAAAACTATAAAGGTGGAGCGGAATCTTTTAATTGGGATTAACTAATTGATTATTTAAAATTTAAACACGCACTCTGCCTTTATAATTTTAAATCCCAAAATTCTTTTGCAAGAGCTATTTTTAAAGTTTTTTAGTCAAAATTCAACAAGACTATGCCTGTATTAAAGGAAAAATTGCCTTCTATTTTTGGTCCATTTATAGAAAGGTAGTGCTTAAAATTTTTTTATCATCTTTTTATTTTCAAGTTTCTAGTACTGCCTACAAACTTTGATTAGTAATTTAAGTAATTCCTAAGTGAAAAATCTTATCTTTATTTATTTGTTTAAAATAGCAAGATCTAATAGATTTGTGGAATTTCCGTTGACAACACTGGCGAAAACAACAGAATTCCACCTCGCATCATAACAAGATAATCCCACCTCGTTTGTCAGCTACTTAATTTGCACAGCTGAGAATCGTGGTGAAATTCGCATACGCCTGAAAATCTAAAAGAATCGTGGTGAAAGTCGCGTACCCCTAAAAGTATGCAAGGATGTGTATTTAGTTGGACCTTCAACGCGGTGGAATTCTACAACGCCTGCAACACTCAGGGGGCTAGCCATGAAGGTATGGCCTAATCTTCTAAATATTTGGACTTGCGTTACGTAGCTTAAATTGTTTGATCAAATATTGCACTGTTACCGAGTTTTAAACTATATTTCAGGTTTCAAGTCTCTAGATATCCAGGAAGTTAGTTAAAAATCGATTCCCAATTTAAAAGAAGTCTTCTCAATGTCTCGATCCAAGCGCCACCTAGTGGATTTTTTTTGATAAAATAATGCATTTTCAGCGTGTTCTGACCTACGGCCCAAGTTTCATCTCTCTCTACCTCATCGGGAAGTTACTCGAAAATCGATCGCAAAATTCCCCCCGTTTTTAAAGGATTTGCAGTTATATTGACTAGCGCGCCACCTAGCGGAACTAAAAGTTGTACTGTAACCAGGCCTCTAACTAAGTGCCAAGTTTCCAGTCCCTAGGAAACCGGGAAGTTAGTTAAAAATGGATTCAAATATTCCCAAATTAAAATTTGTTTTCTTACTATCTCGATCCGCGTGCCACCTAGAAAATTTTTTGTTAATCAAATGTTGCACTGTCACCGAGTTCCGACTTACGGCGCAAGTTTCACATCTCCAGCTCACCAGGAAGTTACTCAAAAATCAATTGCAAGATTCCCCTCGTTTTTTAGGATTTGTAGTTATCTCACTTAGCGCGCCACCTAGCGGAATTTTGTTTTCTATATATGTGCTAAGTTACAAGTCGCTGGGTGACCGCGAAGTTAGTTAAAAATGGATTGAAAAATTCCCAAATTAAAACTAATTTTCCTAATATCTCGATCCATGCGCCACCTAGTGCCACTTTTTTGATCAAATGTTGCATTTTCACCGGGTTCTGACCCACTGCCCAAGTTTCAAGTCTCTAGCTCACCGGCAAGTTACTCAAAAATCGATCGCAAGATTCCCCTCATTTTTCAGGGATTTGTAGTCTCAATTAGCACGCCACCTAGCGGAACCTTGTTTTCTATATGTTGTATTCTCACCTGTTCTCGAACTATGTGCCAAGTTACAAGTCTCTAGGTAACCGGGAAGTTAGTTAAAAATTGATTGAAACATTCCCAAATTAAAATTAATTTTCCAAATATCTCGATCCATGCGCCACCTAGCGGATTTTTTTGATAAAATGTTGCATTGTCATCAGGTTCTGACTTACGGCTCAAGTTTAATATCTCCAGCTTACCGGGAAGTTACTCAAAAATCAATTGCAAGATTCCCTGTGTTTTTTCAGGAATTTTCAGGGATTCTCGTTTATATCGATTCGTCTGCCACCTGGGGGCATTTTGTTTTCCGCGAATTGTAGTGCCATCGATTCGCAAACTATGTGCTAAGTTTCAAATCTCTGGATCACCAAGAAGTTAGTTAAAAGTCGATCGCAAAATTCCCATTTTAAAAATAATTTTCTGTATATCTCGATCCGTGCGCCACCTAGCGGATTTTTTTTCACTTGCATTGTAATGTCTCTCAGATCTCAACTATGTTCTAAGTATCAAGTGTCTAGCTCAACGGGAAGTTACCGAAAAAGACTTTTCCGTGGGTCAAAAATTCGTATGGAAATGAGGGAACAAACATGAAAGCGGCTTAATGTAAAGGTAAAAAAATCAATCCGAATTTTGAGGGACCTATAAGTTGTATTTTGCCAGCCTTAAATTGATTGGACTATAAAACTGCATACTCAGAAAAATTCAAAGTACTCCATATAAAAATTTTTATAATCGTTAAAACTTTCTGGAATTTTTTCAAAATTTTTTTTTTGGAATAGGTTGAATAGTTTTAGTTACAAAATTCACAAAATTTTTTTCTTAAAATATAGAAAATAAAAGATCAAATAATTAAATTGACGAAATTTGAAAAAAATTGCCACTCTGTTTTTATGTTTTTTTTTTGTATATTTCTGGTTTGGCTTGTCTCCACTTTTTAGATCTGAATTTATTCCATATTTTAGCATCTACGCGGAAGGTAACCAAGACTATTATCATCGTCATTATCATAAACACTTTCTGGCTTTCCTTTTCTTCTTTTCCGCTTTCTTACCCTTTTCTCTTAGAAACACAATTAATCAAGTACAAATTTCTGCATTTTCCATACCCTGAACAAAGATGATCGAAGACTTTGCCCGTTTCATTGGTGAAAGTTTAAGGTGCAACTGAAGTTAAGCAAAGTTTAATCTTTGTACCGTTTACATAACAGTTTACTTCTTATCTGAGTCTAAGGCGCCAAAGTGAGCAGGCTTAGCTTTAGTTAACTCAAACTCGAACTGGAAACTGCGTTTTAAATGTTGACATTAGCTTAAGTTGAACTAAAAGCCAGGACATATCAGGGATGATAAATGGATTTTTTTTCATTTTGTGCCAAACGAGGAAAAAATGTACCAAATCATCCACAAATGTACCAAAAGTCTTCTTATACGAAATTGAACCGAACTAGAGTTATATTCTGTTTCTTTATCCAAAAATTGTTTTTAGTCAGGAAACGTTCTAACACAAATTAAAGGTAGTATAACAGGGAAATATGATTTATGAAGAAATATTTTTCCAGTAAAAATAATAAAAGAAATTTATCGATTGAAGCATACAATTATAATTATGTACATATATAAAAACATTTCTTTATGGAGTACCAGTAAGGAACAGAAAATTAATATTAAAAAAAAAAAAAAATAACAGCTGCACTCAATGCAAAAACATTTCATAACAAGCAAGGAAGGTTAGTTCGGGTGTAACCGAACATTACATACTCAGTTGAGAGCTATGGTGACAACATAAGGGAAAATAACCATGTAGGAAAATGAACCGAGAGAAACCCTGGAATGTGTATCAAATGAAAGGCATTAAAGAGTATTTTATGAGGGAGTGGGCCATAGTTCTATAGGTGGACGCCATTTAGGGATATAGCCATAAGGTGGATCAGGGTTGACTCTAGAATGCGTTTGTACGATATGTTTGTACAATTTGTTTGTACAATATGGGCATCAAACGAAAGGTGTTAATGAGTATTTTAAAAGGGAGTGGGCCTTAGTTCTATAGGTGGACGCCGTTTCGAGATATCGCCATAAAGGTGGACCAGGGGTGACCCTAGAATTTGTTTGTACAATATGGGTATCAAAAGATAGGTGTTAATGAGTATTTTAAAAGGGAGTAATCCTTAGTTCCATAGGTGGACGCCGTTTCGAGATATCGCCATAAAGGTGGACCAGGGGTGACCCTAGAATTTGTTTGTACAATATGGGTATCAAAAGATAGGTGTTAATGAGTATTTTAAAAGGGAGTAATCCTTAGTTCCATAGGTGGACGCCGTTTCGAGATATCGCCATAAAGGTGGACCAGGGGTGACCCTAGAATTTGTTTGTACAATATGGGTATCAAAAGATAGGTGTTAATGAGTATTTTAAAAGGGAGTAATCCTTAGTTCCATAGGTGGACGCCATTTCGAGATATCGCAATAAAGGTGGGCCAGGGGTGACTCTAGAATTCGTTTTTGCAATATGGGTATCAAACGAAAGGAGTTAATAAGTATTCTAAAAGGGAGTGGGCCTTAGTTCTATAGGTGGACGCCTTTTCTAGGTATCGCAATAAAGGTGGACCAGAGGTGACTCTAGACTTTATTTGTACGATATGGGTATCAAATGAAAGGTGTTAATGAGTCATTTTAAAAGGGAGTGGGCCTTCGTTCTATAGGTGTTCGCCGTTTCGAGATGTCGCCATAAAGGTGGACCAGGGGTGACTTTTGAATATGTTTGTACGATATGGGTATCAAATGAAAGGCGTTAATGAGTATTTTAAAAGGGCGTGGGGCTTAGTTCTATAGTTGGACGCCTTTTCGAGATATTGCCATAAAGGTGGACCAGGGGTGACTCTAGAATTTGTTTGTACGATATGGGTATCAAATGAGAGGTGTTAATGAGTATTTTAAAAGGGAGTGGTGTGAAGGCGTTTTCCAGATATCGACCAAAATGTGGACCAGGGTGACCCAGAACATCATCTGTTGGGTACCGCTAATTTATTTATATATGTAATACCTGCCAAGATTTTAAGGGTTTTTTATTTCGCCCTGCAGAACTTTTTCATTTTCTTCTACTTAATATGGTAGGTGTCACAACCATTTTATAAAGTTTTTTCTAAAGTTATATTTCGCGTCAATAAAACAATCCAATTACCTTACCATGTTTCATCCCTTTTTTCGTATTTGGTATAGAATTATGGCATTTTTTCATTTTTCTTAATTTTCGATATCGAAAAAGTGGGCGTGGTCATAGTCGGATTTCGTTCATTTTTCATTCCAAGATAAAGTGAGTTCAGGTAAGCACGTGAACTAAGTTCATTAAAGATATGTCGATTTTTGCTCAAGTTATCGTGTTAGAGGCCATGCGGAAGGACAGACGTACGACTGTGTATGAAAACTGGGCATGGCATCAATCGATTTCGCCCATTTTCACAAAAAACAGTTAACGTCATAAAATCTATGCCCCTACCAAATTTCAAAAGGATTGGTTAATTTTTGTTCGACTTATGGCGTTAAAAGTATCCTAGACAAATTAAATGAAAAAGGGCGGAGCCACGCCCATTTTGAAATTTTCTTTTATGTTTGTATTTTGTTGCACCATATCATTACTGGAGTTGAATGTTGACATAATTTACTTATATACTGTAAAGATATTAAATTTTTTGTTAAAATTTTACTTTAAAAGATTTTTTTTTTTAAAAGTAGGCGTGGCCGTTCTCCGATTTTGCTTATTTTTATTACATATACATATAGTAATAGGAGCAAGGTGCTTGCCAAATTTCATCATGATATCTTCAACGACTGCCAAATTACAGCTTGCAAAACTTTTAAATTACTTTCTTTCAAAAGTGGGCGGTGCCACGCCCATTGTCCAAAATTTTACTAATTTTCTATTATGCGTCATAAGTTCAACTCATCTACCAAGTTTTGTCGCTTTAGCTGTCTTTTGTAATGAATTATCGCACTTTTTCGATTTTTCGAAATTTTCGATATCGTTCATTTTAAATAGCGATCTGAAATGAGTGCTCAGGAACCTACATACCAAATTTCATCAAGATACCTCAAAATTTACTCAAGTTATCGTGTTAACGGGCGGACGGACGGACGGACGGACGGACGGACATGGCTCAATCACATTTTTTTTCGATCCTGCTTATTTTGATATATGGAAGTCTATATCTATCTCGATTCCTTTATATATGTACAACCAACCGTTATCCAATCAAACTTAATATACTCTGTGAGCTCTGCTCAACTGAGTATAAAAACGTTTTAATTATAAATGATTTAGATTCGGGTATAAAAGTTGAAAAATTGTCGCCTACATCTATACTAATAACTCATGTTTCAATCACGACATTAAGAAATATTAATCTTATATATGAAATCTTTAAATACCTCAGTTGACAAAAAGCTTTTTTTCGTATCTGTATTATGACAACTACTATTAGCTGATTTCATCAAGTCTTTCGTTTTTATTAAATTCGAAACTGTGTTTATTTGAAGTCCATTTCTACACGTAGTTTTGATTAAATTTTGTATAGCAAATATCTTTTCAACGTTTCTTTAATAAAGCACTACAAAATTGTATATAAAATTGTTTAGCACAGTTCTTAAATATGTGTAAGTCATCTTTTTCGAAAATGTTGTTTGATGGAATAATATCTACATTAACGCCACAGTATACTTCATCTGGGGTTAAGTCATTTTCGTCAGAATCAATATTTAACATCCAAATATGTAGGTATGGAGTTTAAATAAGGTTTTTTTATAAAATTTGTAATTTGGTAATATGATGAATTTCATATCAAAGGCTGAAAAAAACGTACATTTTGAACCCGACACCCTCAGAATTTGATGAAATTTGGCATGGGGATACATCTTACCCCCCCAAACACAACCTCATTTTTAGAAATTGCATTTTCGAAAAATTGTGGGCGTGGCAAGGTATCGAAATATCCGAAAATATTAGAAAAATGACGATAATAGGTACTTTAAAAGTTTGATTACTACGGAATGGCTTTACCGATTTCAAAGTTCTTCATACCATTAGAAAGGTATTAAAATATGCTTTCAAAAAAATACACTGTAAAAATTTTTTTGTACACTGAAAAACAAAAAGTATTAAAATCACCTTTGAAAACATATACTGTAAAGATTCTATATTACACTGAAAGAAAAAAATTTTTAATTTTTTTCTACATTATTTTTTCAAACTGGGAAAACACTTCAAAGGCCAAGCGAGTAAAAAAAAATTACAGTGTATTTTTTGGAAAGCTTATATCAATACCTTTTTGTACACTGAAAAAAAAAGTATTAAAATCACCTTTGAAAACATATACTGTAAAGATTCTATATTACACTGAAAGAAAAAAATTTTTTAATTTTTTTCTACATTATTTTTTCAAACTGGGAAAACACTTCAAAGGCCAAGCGAGTAAAAAAAAATTACAGTGTATTTTTTGGAAAGCTTATATCAATACCTTTTTGTACACTGAAAAAAAAAAGTATTAAAATCACCTTTGAAAACATATACTGTAAAGATTCTATATTACACTGAAAGAAAAAAAATTTTTAATTTTTTTCTACATTATTTTTTCAAACTGGGAAAACACTTCAAAGGCCAAGCGAGTAAAAAAAAATTACAGTGTATTTTTTGGAAAGCTTATATCAATACCTTTCTAATGGTATGACGATCTTTGAAATCGGTAAAGCCATTCCGTAGTAATCACACTTTAAAAGTACCTATTATCGTCTTTTTCTAATATTTTCGGATATTTCGATACCTTGCCACGCCCACAATTTTTCGAAAATGCAATTTCTAAAAATGAGGTTGTGTTTGGGAGGGTAAGATGTAACCCCATGCAAAATTTTATCAAATTCTGAGGGGGTCGGGTTCAACGCATATTGGATTTGTTATGAAATTCATCATACGGGTGGCTGATGAATTTTGCTACATTAAGAAACTCAAATAATTTTTTTTTCATTGTATGGAATTCATTTTTCTTTTATTTGTGTTAAAGCTCATTCAGTTTTATTAAATATAGCTTAATTAGTTTTAAACATAATGGACTTTAAATGCCCCCCTGCTCGTTGATGCATATGCGGCATCTTACCAAAAAGTTGTTCATTACTGCTTGGAGAGTTGAGACAGGAATAGCCGCAATTGTTTCTCGAATGGATTGCCTTAGTTCATTCAAATTTGTTGGTTTTGCTTTGTAGACTTCCTGTTTGCAATAACCCCACAAGAAAAAGTCAGGTGCAGTAAGGTCAGGCGACCTGGGTGGCCAACGGAATGTGGAGTTTCTGGATATCAGCTTATTGGGAAATTTTCGTCGCAATCTGTCATAACAGGTCGGGCTATGTGAGGACCTGCACCATCTTGCTGAAACCACACAGAGTTGAAAGAAATTCTCATTCGGCGTAATTCTGGATAGAAAAACTCTCTCAACATGCTCAAGTAACGGTCTCCAGTAACCGTAACGGTGTGACCGTTTTCTTCGAAGAAGTAGGACCCGATAATGCAGCGTGATGAAACTGCACTCCACACTGTGACACGAAGTGGATGCAATTCCATCTCATGGAGTATCTGTGGGTTGGAAGCACTCCATATTCGACAATTTTGTTTGTTTATGTTGCCGTTTAAATCGAAATTGGCCTTGTCAGACATGAAAAGACAGTTCAACATGTTTCCATTCTCTTCCACCATTTGAAGCAAATTCTGGCAAAATTCCAAGCGAATCGGCAAGTCTGCAGCGTTCAGTTTGTTGGCCATTTGAATTTTATATGGGAATAAGTCCAAATCTTTGTGCATAATTGACTGTAATGACTTAATGGGCTTACACCCATTTGAGCAGATAAACTTCTTGTCGAAACACGTGGATTGTTTTGTATGGCAGCAGCTACAGCAGCGATTGTTTCCTCCGTTCGAACTGAAGGGTTTCGATGGTAAGGTCTTCTGTTGACTGCCCCATGCTCGGCAAAATTGTTTACAAGTCTCATTATGGTCCATCTGCTCGGAGGATTGCCGCCAAACGTGCGCCTATACTCTCTTTGAACCGAAACTACGGACTCCAGTGCGTGATAGCGGCGGACAATCCAAATTCTTGTTTCAGTGTCCCAGTTATCCATTTTTGTTAAATGTAAAAGTCAATCTGCAAAATAAAATAAAAAATTAACCAGATTCATTAAATAGAAAAAAAGTAATTTAATTTTTTTTTGGTAGCGGCTTTCATCAGCCACCCGGTATGTAAGTAAATGTATGCGAATATCTTCAGACTGCATTTCTATATTCACATTATTCATTTCATTTAAAATATAAGAAAGAAATGCAAAATATAATTTATAAATAGGACTTTGAAAAATTTCATATATAAGATTAATATTTTGAGATCGCGGGTAGACAAACAAAAAACCGCTGTGATGGTTGAATGGTTATAGCAGCGGCGCCTAAACGTTGCCGATGAAGGAATTTAGCAGTTCCCGAATGATAAGAAATTATTGTTAGGCCTTGAGCTCGATTCGAACCCGCGATCTTAAAATCAGTAGGCCGATATAACAACAAAAATTGTTAATGATTAATATTTTGATTACTGCTTTTATTTTCAAATATGTAAAGATTTAAATAATACTTGAGGGCATCCCATTGCTCAAGAATTCTATGTATGACTGCTTGTCTAGAAAGCCACCTTTTGGATGCGTAATTTAGTATAACATGTATTTCTGTACCGAAATGTTCTTGAATACTCTGAAAGGCTGCCCTTCTAAGGGGGCTGTTACAAAAATGATAGTTTACGTCTTTTAAAAATGTATCAACTATGTTGGGAAATACATCACAAGCGGCCACTGAAGTTAAATTTAAAAAGTGACAAACACATCCATTACATGCAGATTTTGAAGAACTTGCAATCCGCTTTTTGCTCCCATCATAATCGAGCAATTGTCGGCAGTGAAACCAATCATTTTTTCAAGTGGTATTGAATGGTCTTTAAAAGATTTAATAATGGCATCAAAAATACCCTACGTGCTACTATCGGTCAAAGGTGTCAAATCTAAAAATCTGTCAATGCACTTCTTATCAAAAATTTTAATCGAAACTGCCATATTTTTTGATATACATATATCAGTCGTTTCATCTATTATTAGAGAGTAATAATTCTTCTGACAAAATGCAATTATGGATTTATTATTTTCTGGCCCTGTTATTATTTATTGTGATTTAATTCTACTGATGCAAAATTTGTTCACAATTTTAGAATCAGTTATGCTATTTTTCATAAGCATATTTAAAGATCCATAAATGCAAATGGCAAATTGTGCTCTGCAACAAAACAACATAGCTATATATTTTCTTGGAAAAATTCAAAATTTGTTTGTACATTCAGAGTTGCTTTGCAAATGACTTGAAGTATAGTGCTGTATTTTACAAAAATGTACCAAATATGTCTATGTAGTACCAACGTACTTTCCGGAAGCGAAATGTACCAAAAAAAGTACAAATGTACCATGATTATCATCACTGTCACATATATGTACGTACAATGGCGGCTACCCTTTATAATGTTCAATAATGCAGCTTATGGTCCGGTGTTCTTGTAAAGGAAAAGTTCATCGGAATTTAAAGTTTTGGAAAAATAAGTAATGCAATCAACTACGACAAGCTCCAGCAAATGCTATTATTCAATTTCACCAAACCTTACAATAAAATTCTATCGTTAAATTTCCTACTTTGCAATAATATGCCGTACGAGCTTTACTGCATATGAACACTCACAGATAAGAGTAATTTAAGCTCACCACAATCACAATTGAAATAGAGGTCAAGCCATTCAAGCCGCAATTCTTTGGACATAACCTGAGGAATGTTACAAAAAAAGCCAACCATATGCTTCGCTGGCAATTGCTATTGAGTAGTCAATTATCGAAGCACAACTGATGTTCCATCGTTTTTTTTGTTTTTTTTGCATTACTGAGGCATGCCAACGGCCAGATTGTGACATATTGGTTAGCCCCACTTGAGAAAATGTTAGCGTAAAAGATATTGCAATAATAGTTGAAATAACACTATTGCGCACACACATTCATACTGAAGCAAAAGTATATGAAAAAAATAAGGACATTACCAGTCAGTAGATGTTCAAACGAAATTCAATCAATTACCATAACAAGTGATTGGAGATGATTCTTCGGGTAGCAACAAAAAAAAATATTCATTGCGAGTAATTTCAAATGCACCAAAACAATTTAGCACATTCGGCTTCAATTAAGTTCAGTGGAGGTTGCGAGAGAATCAATTAGTTTTTCCATACAATTATTAAGAGCCTTAATTCCCACATTTTGCATTGAAAGCTTGTTTCTTTCCTGATTCAATTTTGTAGACATAACTTCCATCTCTTTTGATAACTTTCGTTCTTAAAAGTAAAGCATCCATCAACAGCTTCAGTTTGATACCCATAACGTAAAAACATATCCTAGTGTTACGCTGACACACGTTTTGCCTATATCTCGATACCCTAGTCACAAATAGGTATGAAAATTATCCTTTACTAAAGCACTCATCAACAGAATTCAATTGATATCCATATTGTATAAACACATTATAGGAGTACATGGGCCCACGTTTTGGCCTATATCTCGAGACCCTAGTCACCCAGGGGTAGAAAAATTACCCTCTACTAAAGCAAATGTCAACAGATTTCGTTTGTTGTCCAAATTCTCGAGACCCTAGTCACCCAGGGTACGAAAAATACTCCGTATTAAAGTACTCATAACAGCTTCCATTTGATAGCCATATTGTACAAAAACATCCCAAGATTACCCAGATCCACGTTTTGATCTCAAGACCCTAGCCATGATGGGATGAAAAGTATCCTGTGTCCGTCTCCTGGTTCCAAGCTACCTCTCCACCAATTTTCAGCCAAATCGGTTCATCATCGGTTCTTGCGTTATAAATAGTGTAACTAACACCACTTTCTCTTATATATATACGTCACATTAGAAACTTCAAAAATAACAGTATTTCTCCTTTTTCTTTGGTTTTAAGCCGCTTTCGTGTCTATGGTTTTGGGTCGTTATATATCCCATAAGCATTACTCGACGAAAACAATAAATTGAGGACGCTTTCATCAAAGAAATTTTGAAATATCACTAGTGGGGGTGTGTCACTATATATTTCACCCTGAATTACCCACGGTTCAACAAATGGGAACAATGGTATTGGCTTTGTATTTTTCTGCCAAATATCATCACATTTTTGTAAACGTTCGCCATCAAACTCACTATCCGGGCAACTCTTCCCATCATCCTCCTGAGTAGAAGCTTCATGATTTGGTTCTTTCATTCACTTTAAACTTCGCTGCCGTACTCAGAGCTCGAACGTGATCTGCACTTATCAAATGAATTTTCGTTTTCCAACTCTGCAAAGATTTCATCCACCCAATTTTGTAAGCTTTCGTTCGCCATATTTTACAAAAATCCTTTTAGAAACAAAATCTTTTATTTTAGTTTAACAAAAAAAAAAAAAATAAACTTACGAATTGGTCGCACTCAGAAAATCAATAATTTTGAACATATGAACTTTCTTCGCACCTTGCGCGGGGATTCCCGCAGTTTTTTTATTGAAGGCTCTTCTAAGCAAAAAATAAACGAGTGGTACGTTTAAATTCTGAACGGGGATTACCCATATTAGAATTAGTTGAATTGTGGTTTTCTTGTTATCGACAGTTTACCAACGCTACCAATGTACAGTGATAAAAGTTAAACCGTTTTTGGCGGTTGAAAGATTCGATTCAAAATGTGTGATAATTCGCGTAATTACTTTACTGAGGGCCACTTGAATGACGGGAATTCCCGCAGTAAAGCCGAATGTGTTAACAAAATATGCCCTTTTGTCATATGTACAAATCGAGAATCTACAGCTTGACCGGCGAAAATAAGTCGTATTCAAGTGTCTTAATGTGATAGGCATTTCGTCAGTTTATTAAAATGTGGAAGTCAGTACTTACCCATACTTAAATTTTTTAATAATGTGGAAGCACGAAAACGACCTATCTCAGTTAACTGTTGAAAAAACGTCCTATATTTAAATTTGTTTGAAAATCGCTTTAAAAAATTTTTTGGAACGCCCTATCTTTGACTGAAATAAATAATTTTTGAAACAAATTCTGAGATAAAGGTTCCTTATAAATGGGATAAGATGTTTTCGCAAAAGGTATGAGATGACATTCCAGGCGTCGATATTTAATTAATTAGTGGGTTTAACGATATAAAAAATGCACTTCTTTGCGAACTATTTGCCGCTTGATTAAAAAACTCAAGTTATAATTCAGATTTGTTTTCTGCTTGTGTTGGTGCATTCAAAGTATTTTCGAATCAATTGTCTGCAAGCAATGTTTTAGAAGTAATTTGAAAAAGTGTAAAAAATTCTAAGAAATTCCAGTCGGAATTAAATTTCGTTTGTTGCTTTTGATCCTATTTTAATTGCTTGTAATTAATCAAGTGATTGCAATCAATGTTTTCTGAAGTGAAAGGAAATAAGATGAATTTCATATCTTTTTTATGTTCAATGAAATTTGCGTGCGTTCCTGCTTCACGGAGGTCAATCGTACCAATTATTTATTTTCATTTATTTTATTCATTTTAAACATATATTTTTTTCCTTATTCGATTGACTATAATCACTTAAGCGGTAAATTATTTTGAAGTCTTTGAAAATTGTTAAACGAATTCTTTTGTTAAGTCCGAAGAAGTAAGTTTGACGAAATTTACTGAAATTATTTTGCAGCAGCAATTAAGACTAATTGTTTTAAACTCCAGTTTAGTTGGTATTGCAGTCATTTGAATTATATAGCATTCATTTTGTGTTAGTCGGTTGATTGTAATCACTTGAGCATATCATTCATTTTTGAAGTCAGTTGAAATAATTGGAATATGAAAGTTTTTGAAATACGTCTATAATAAATTTAAAAAAGCTACCTTAAAGATACTTTGCATTTTTCTTTTTTAGTCGTTACTCACGAAAAAATCATAGATAGTTATTCGATTGATTGCAATTATTTGAATAATATATTTTGTTGTATTCAATTGAAGTAACTAAGATACATTTATTGCTGGTGTCATTTTAAAAAAATTTAACGTAACTTATTAAATAATTTTTGCATTTTCGCTTTTAAAAATCACTATTTATTAGTCGATTGGTTGCACTCATTTGAATGGAACATGCTTTTTAAGTTACTTGAAATACATTCAAAAATGTATTACTTTGGAGTCAGTTTTAATAACTTGAAAGAAATTTATTTTATTAAATTGCTTTTTCGTTTGTGGCTCAATGTTTATATAAAAATCATTATAATGTTACGAATATTAGCATCTCTAAGCCGATACTGAGCAGTGACTTGTATGCACATAACCAAATTAATCATTATGTCTACACATATGTCCATAAAAGCAGACGAGAGAGCAACGCACAAACACAAGCATATATCTGAGATACTCCCAAAAGTAGGCAATTATTTGTGCAAGTATCACTCACATATACACGTGCATATGAGAAGCTATACACGTGAATCTGTAGTTATAATTTTATAGCTGGTAACTAAGTAAATTCTGGAAACGCATAGAAGTATGGAACGAGAAAATCGAAGAGTATAAAAGAGGGCAATCTGAGCAATTATAGTCGGTTTGATTTAAGCAAGCTATCTGTAGAGAAGTAGAAGTGTTATTGTGAAGTACTTTAATAAAGGCCATTTTGCATTATTGAATAGTGGAGTTATTTATTCAACAGTTTAGTGATTCGAATGTTAGTAGAAGGTTGCAAATAAGAGACATTTCACTAAATTTGTTACAATATGTTTGTATGAATGTTAGTCGGTTTATTACAACAAATTTAGTGCTATATATATTCAAAGTTAATAGAAATAACTTGAAATACAATGTTACATTGCGAAGTCAGCTCAAACAATTTGAATGAAAGTTATCAAAAAGTTCTGCGTGGCCCATTCATTTTAAAATAGTTATTTAGGTCCGAGTTTTTTAGATCGATGTCGGGCTCCGCATTTTTCTTGAATAATTAATTTCAATTCCATTTAGATTTTTTTACTTATCTTGCTCATTACCTCTTTTAGTGCTTCTTAAAATTGGCTGCATAAATTTCTAACTGAATAGTCCTAACTATACTCAAAAGGGTCTAGTAGGGTTTAGTTATTCCTCCGATGCAGGCCAAAGAGATCAGTCAAAGACCACACTTTTTAGGGACTAGTTGCATATTTTTTTCAACACCCTGTATCATCGCGCTTCATACATACTTCGCTCACTCCTTGTTGCACATATTTTTCACTAACATTGGTGGATTTTGGAGTTCTCAAGCTATTCGAGAGGGATCACTTGACGTGAAAAGCCCCATATGTATATAAGTTTGGTATAGAACATCAAAAAGTTTTATGAAAAAATTTCAAGTAGCAATTTTCAGGCAGCAAATGACTTTGAATAATATTTAAAATTCATTTATTACATATTTATGGCCGGTATCAATATATTTCTAACGTATCGATTTGAATTCGTTGCAAAGATTACAAAAAATATATAGATTTGTTTTTACTACAAACCTACATATCTACAACTCGCTGCTACATATACGTGGACGATAACTGCTTGATTGGTTGTGCGGCAAGCGGTTGACCAGTTCGCTGGCTCGTTTTAGGTGCGGCCAGTGCAAATTTTATTTGTTAATTTTTTATTTTTTTGAGCTCAGCTGTACGTTCTAGTTTTCGTTAAATATTTGTTTTTGTTTTTTTGGTACTCCTTATAAATGTATGTACATATGTATATATGTATGTATGTATTTTTATTTATTTTTTGGTTTGCCAAATGCATGTTTGGGTTTCCATTTGATTGATGTACATGCAATTGCTAGTGGACACATAAAAGCCATTGAGCCAAAAATATATTGCAAGCTATTGAATGGAGATGAACACAAACACACACACATACACACAATTGAAGTGAGTGTGGTTCATTGCTTTTCATAAAAAATGTCCAATAAAACCGTTTGAAAATTAACTCGATTTTCATATTATTTTGTACAAGAGCTGTGCTGTATGAAAGCAATATTGATAACGAATTATTTAAAAAATATCGATTGCCACTTGCTTAGATTGTGGGAAGTGTTAAAAGAACTAAACTATGTTACCACTACATCACTCACTCTTGTGGATTTATTTGTGGTATGGTTACATATACTCAAAAACTTTTCTGTTATACACTTATAAAAAAGATCGCTTCAAGTATTGTAAGACCTATTTAATTTCTATGAAAATAAGTTAAATTGAATAGTTTAAGTTAGGTCAGGTGGTCGTTGCGCAGTACGAGGACGGCTGACAGGGCACATTCTCTAACTTTAGTATGGGTCTTCAATAATTTGGCAAACTTCTCCCTCGTAGCGACACAGTCACACATAAGCCGGCATGGATATTTACTTCAGAGAGTCGAATACGTATCAACGTAGATATTTTCACCTCGTCCTAGCAAAGGCTGGACAGTTGATCATAAAGTTACGATATGGTTCCACCTCATGGTCTTTTATACAGCTAACACAGCAAGGAATGCGCACGATATTGCACTCCCATTAGGCAGTGCGCTATAAACAATCCAATGAACTTGGATAAATGAATTTAGGCTAATCCTAAAAGCTTCGTCGATCGTTTTCTATAAACCGATGGTCAGGAGGACCTTACTATCTGCCAAAAGGAGTCCCACAAACTGTTAAGCTGACTCGAGGTCCACTTGTCAAAGCGATTGACGAAACAGGTGCCAGGGAGAGCCTTCTCACAATATTGGGCAGACTTTCAAAGGGCCTGGGGGCAAATGTTTGGGATAAGCACATTTGAATGTGGAAGCAAGTGGAAATCTGTTCACTGACTCGCACTTTTTCGCGGGCAATCCTCCATTCCGGAATTAAACTGAGATGGAAAGATACTAACATAAGAAAAAAGAACAGGCACGATCGGCCGAAGGCTTGTTGCCTTCCTCTGAGGATGTGCAAGGGAGAAGGGAAACATCCCCTTCACAGGATCAAGAAGACAACTAGCCGTGACTATAGGACCTGCACCTCTCTGTCTGCAAATCAGAAAGAGTAGAGAAATAATGGTAGTATGCCAAGGCCAGATGAAATGGTTGACAAACCGCAGAAAGATTACACGAAAACTCCTAATAACTCTGAGGCTATGAAAAGCGCTGAAGCTGGACTCTGTAAAACAAATAATGTGACAAAATCATGTCGGACTGTGGATCTAACAGATTTTAGCAGTTAAATTGACACTTTTCTATCAAAAGGTGAAGATTATATCCATCCTTAATTTCAGGGAATTGGTAAATAAAGAACTGAACGCACCACATACAGCAAAGCGTTTCTCAATTCAGCGGCAAGGCAATCGAAAGTTGTACTATGCACCGTATGTGATATGCTTTAATCAACTTTTATGTTGGAAACCATGGAAACAAATCAAATTTAAAAGTTTCGTTGTGAATTTCCCAAATTATCTTATGTCAAAAACTAGTAAAAATTTTTTTAAACAGACATTTTGATGAAAATATTTTATTATTTTTTTTTTGAGTGCACTTACCAGCACGACATCAAAGCCACGACATCAAAGCAGTGGAAGAAAAATAAATTATATTTAACGCATTGCGTACACCAATGAATATTTTATCAGTCTGCCTATTTACCTAGTGCTCTTCAATGAAATCAAAAGTAGTACTCGTCCCTTGTGTCATTCGACCAGAATACACAGACTGAGACAATAACTGTCGCATTTATTCTACATTGAGTAATTCTTGAATTATGTTGCTGTCAACGACAGTAGCCACTTATTAACTGATTCTGACTGCTAGATTACAATGTCTTTATGCAATTAATCGCAAAGTAAAATATGTTGTCTGTGAATATTTAATATGTCTGCATTGTACTCATAAGTATTTTGTAGTACAATTGATTCAGTATGTGCTTCGAGTTGTATTGCCGTAATATGGTAAGTATAATAAGATCGCATCCCATTTCGAAAAAAAATAAATACTTTGTGCGGTAAGCCCCCAAGGAGGCTTAGGCCGAGCTTCTCTTCTAACTTGCTTCCTTCTCTGTATTAATGTTTTCGTAGAAATCAGGGCGACGGGACCAACACTGTTTGTCAATTTTGAATGGGAACTGCAAGGCTGATGAAATTTCATTGAGAAGCTTTGCATGGCAGAAGTACACTCGAAGTGTTTGTCAAACCACCAAACCGAGAGGCGACGATGCTTAGAAATACTTGTTTCTAATTGAAAAACCTTGTTTCTATATTTTTTTAAGTTGCTTTGCCGGGATTTAAATCCAAGACTTTCGATCTGGTAAGCGTAGGCCTACCGATGAGTCGTCAATAACAAATCGATAGCTCGCCAATAACATTTGGTAAAATTCCGATAACCAATCGATGACTTTTTCAAAACAAAACAAATTGATAACTTTTTGATAGCGAATCCATAACTTTTCTATAACCAATCGATGACATCTCGATAATAAATTGATAACACACCAACAAAATATCGACGACATTTCGAAAAGAGATAGACGTATTTTTGATAGCCAATCGATTGATTATTGATAGCAAGTTGAAAGTTGTTTGATAACAAATCCATAACATGCCAACAACAAATCGGTGACATTTTGATAGAAAATAGATATATTTTTAATAAAAAAACTGATCCTGTTTGATTAAATATATATAACTTTTTGATAATAAATCGACGACTTTTCACTAAAAAAACGATGACTTTTTGATAGCAAACAGGTAAGTGTTTGATAACAATTCGATAACTTTTTGATAACCAGTCGATAACCTTTTGCTATTACGATAGATAACTGATAATTTTTCGATAATAAATCGATTAATTTTACATAGAAAACCCATAGCTCGCCTGCTATACAATGCCCAAAGTGAGTTTCAAGTAAGAGTTTACATGTCTTTTTCGGCTGATTGCTTTTCTCTTCCGCAAGTTTTGGGTACTGGATTCACCGGGCGATTCCTGGCATAAAGGTCCGACGCCTGTTTGTGAAGTTCACTGAGGACCTGCTTGTGCTTTTTTGCTTCATACGGCCGAGTTGTCAGGTGCCGTATATCCTCATAATGCTTACGGAGATGACTCCTTAAGGCCCTAGGCGGTGTTGGCTCATCAATCAGATGTCTGTTGGGATGCCCAGGTTTCTGGATATTCAACAGGACTGTTTGGTTAGCATTTCATATTTCTCCCTGATGATGAGTATTAGCGTCTCATTATGTAGATGGTGTTCTTGGAACATAAGAAGACAGCCCCTGGCGGTTCTGAGAGCAGTATTTTGGCAGGCCTGTAGCTTCTTCCAGTGAGTAGCTTTTAGGCTTGGTGACCATATAGGGGACGCGTTGCATGCAAACGGGTGGCCAATTACTTTGTATGTGGTAATGAGCGTTTCTTTGTCTTTCCCCAAGTACTGCCAGCAAGGGATTTGAGGATTTTCGGTACAATTGCGGCTGCATACTCACCAAAATGTACATCCTGATCAAAGGTCACACCCAAGACTTTGGGATGTAGATGTAGGACAGTTAATAGCGTAGTGCCATCGACGTGGATGTTCAAAATGGTCGCCATTTGGGCCGCCTCAGCTCTGCAAGTTTATATTTTACCAAGGCATATCACT
Organism: Eurosta solidaginis; assembly: GCF_040869045.1. Lineage (NCBI taxonomy): Eukaryota > Metazoa > Arthropoda > Insecta > Diptera > Tephritidae > Eurosta > Eurosta solidaginis. The sequence goes on along the minus strand of NC_090321.1, from coordinate 205,278,695 downwards.
CAGCTCTCTTTGAAAACAGTTTTACTGTCCGCCTGGAGCTGTTAAAATTCCTTCTCAAGCTCCCGCGCCATAGTAATAGGTCGCTCTGAGCTGTTTTCGGCTTCTTCAATTATAAAGCGGAAGAGCTCATAATTTGTATTGCTAGCATTTCTAAAAACCATCTAGTGCTCTGGAAAGTGACAAATTTCGAATTCAAAGTGTTTATGGTCCGATGCATTGATGTACATATCACAAACCAGACCTGTAAAGTACTGAGTACATACTTGTACTAGTACCACATAAGTACGAGTACTCAAGTACTTCAAATCTAAGTACAATGTATAAGTACTACTGTACTTGTACTTCGAATCCGAAAATAAGAGTAGATATATTTACGAAATACTTGCAAGTAGACGAAAGTACTTTTTCTGATAAAATATGTCAGTTTGGCTCATAAATGGAAAATGATTGATGAAATGGAAATATGAGTAAAATTCATATTAGAAAACAACATATTAAGTAAGTATAAATTGTACAAGAGCTAACAATATTAAAGTAGTTTTTTGTTTGCTGTTTAGTACTAGCCTTTCAAAGGAAAAGTCCGTCATTTTAGGACTATAAACAATGCCTGCTAAAGAAAATAAACGCTCTACTGGGGCGGAGGAAGCTAAGGGCGTATTCATTTTTAGTGATGGGTCCTTTATAAGAGGATAACTCTGAAGCATATTGAAATTTGTTGATGTATTATTAACATACCTGTAAAACTCTCCTTCAACCATTTTGTCAGAGTTAGGTGATCGTAAGGGTGCTGGTTGATCATGGCCTGTTTCTTCCAATAGCTCATCTATTTTAAAAAATTTAGGTTTAATAAAGATATCATTTTCATAAGTGCATACAAAGGTAAAGAATAGGGTATTAATACCTGCAGTTTTTTAAGCGGTTTTATTTAGGTTGACTTGACAGACTGCTGCGAATTTTGTAATTAAAATTTAAGTAACTTCACGATAAGCTACAAGCTTGAAACTTGGAATATAGTTCAGAACCCGATGACAATGCAATAATAAGAAAAAAATCGCCGCTAGGTGGCGCAAAGATCGAGATATTCAAAAAAATCGTATTTGTGGTCCGATTTGGTCCATATTTGGAACACATAATACGTACATGAATAGAAAGCGACCTATGATGTCAGATTTGGCTCATATTTGGAACAAATATTACATACAGTCTGGTAGAAATGACATCAAAATATTTTGGAGTTGGAGGAGGGACAATCATACGGACAATCATACGTGTACTTCGATACTTGTACTTGTACTCATTTTTCGAAGTACTGAGGTACTGATGCTTATACTTGTACTGATACTTTTTTACAGGTCTGCCACAAACTATGATTTCCAACTGATCTATGGCTTTTAGATGACCTATAAATATGCAGCTTAAAGTTAAGAAGACGTTGTATTCACTCCTTCAATCACTCCTCACACCTTTCATATCATGCCAATATTGCATTAAACTATTTTTGCAATATTCTGGCTCAGCTAACACACAAGAAGCGAAATATATTGGCGGCGTGTGGCTTAGTTGGGGCCAACTTTCGGCGTTAACCTTTTATCATCAACGCTGCCATCATTGTTGGTGCTTTTGGTTGATATTATTTCCCGCAAGCCGGAAATTGATTACGGCAGAATGGTGTCAATTATTTTCATTTACTTCGCATGCCATTTCCTTCTGTTCTTTTGCAATCGCAATCCACCTACGTTGCCGTTCGCTGTTCGCCGTCCTCTGTCCACTGACCACCGATCTCTTGTTCTTCTTAGACTACTTACACCTCCGTTTCAGCTGCTACATACTACACAGTCGCACATTTGCATCTTTATTTATTTTTATTTATTCTCTTTTTTTTGCAATTTTATTGTTGTGATTTTTTTTGTCTACCTTATTCTTCTTTCTTTTCTCATTTTCGTTTTTGCTTGCTTTGGTTGTAAAATGCAAATTGCTTGCGGTGATTTTAAAGTTATTGCTTACTTTGTTGCAGTTAACGTCAACGATGGTAAAGCCGGCGTCAACGTTGGCGTTAATGTTTTGCTTTTGTCCGCAATAGGATCTGTACTTGGGCAAGTCTTGCCGATGCTGGTAGATTCAATCATTGGCTGCTTTAAGAGCCACAGCTGCATCCGCAATGCGGCAATGAAAATGCGGCGCAAAATTGGACAGTTTGCTTGCTGTTGCTGATGACGTTGGTTTTTTATATTTATTTGTTATTGTAGTATTTTGTATAATACAGTTTTATAGCCAGCTGTATGTAAAATATTTCATAAAAACTTGTTAAACACTATTTGCCAACTATTGGCTGATTGATCTGATTCAATCTTATACTAAGGGCCTAGAAATGTTACTTACAAATTAAATGGGGTTACACTGAAATTACAGCCATTTGTCGGAAAAAATGCCGTGTCGCTCCGATACACACAACCGGCTGCCTTGGGAAGCAATCGTTTCCTACGCCGATGGCTGCACAATAATGGCCATCATGGACGCGCCAAATGTCGACCATATTGAACATCCACGTCGATGGCACCACGCTACCGTTTGTCTTACACCCTAAAATCTTGGGTGTGACATTCGACAAGGATCTACATTTTGGAGAGCATGCAGCCGCAATGTTACCGAAAATTCCTCAAATCCCTTGCCGGCAGCACTTGGGGTAAAGATAAAGAAACGCCCATCACCACTTACAAAGCAATTGGCCAACCAATTCCATGCAACGCGTCACCGATATGGTCGACAAGCCTAAATGTTACTCACTGGAAGAAACTACAGGCCTGAAAAAATACCGCCCTGAGAGCCATCAGAACACCATCTACACAAGGAGGCGAGAGTACTCGCTTACTTAGGGAGACGAATGAAATGCAAACCAAACAGTCTCTATTGAATACCCAGAAACCTGAGCATCCTAACAGATATCTGATTGATGAGGTTTCACCTCCCAGAGGCCTAAGGGTTCATCTCCGTAAGCAATATGAGGAAATACGGCACCTGAGAACACAGCGCTATGAAGCAAAAAAGCACAAGCAGGTACTCAGTGATATCTAAAAAACAGGCGTCGGACCTCTGTGCCAGGAATTGCACGGCAAATCCGGTACTCAAAGAAAAATACCCAGAACTAGCAGAGGAGGGACGCAATCTCCATATGGAAACCCGCGTCACTCTAACTCAACTTCCATCTGGATATTGTAACAGGTTAAACTCTTATCTATCCAGAATCAACCCCGACATACAAAATGTATGTCGTGCTTGAAATGTGTCCCCACATGACACCAACCATCTTTTTAATTGTACTGTGCAATCAACGCCTCTAACATCCCTCTCATTTGGTCCACCCCTGTTGAAACAGCAAGTTTCCTTGGACTCCCGTTAGAGGACATTGATGAAAATTTGTGATTGGTCACACCTATTGCATGGGACGAAGCACTATGCTACGATGCTAGACGTTTCTAGTACAAGCTTGACGACCGCGATAAAAATTTTAGTTTCGAACTTTCTCGTCTTTGTATTTTAGTAAAATTTTCGAGAGCATACCATTAATTTAATATAGTCAATCGCCTTCATTTAAGCATTAAGCTCCACCTTCAACATAACACTGTTTAATTCGTAAAGCCTTCTCATAAATTAGAAAAACCCAAACAGGTGCCATAACATATGGTATAATATTAATTCGTCCTCTTAACAAATGCAAAAAGTTTTCCAGAGCCTAATTTAATTGCTTGCTTGAGGTCTGAGGACCGTTAAAGCTGGATCCTTAAACTCGCGAGCGCAGACAATAAATACGTAATGAGCTCAACCCTTGCTTTCTGTAGCCTAGCACCCAGCTTACCATGCATCCCAAATCTGCTATTGTTGAAGATACATAATTTATAGGCATGCGAAGGTAGAATTGGGACTTCGATCGTAGATTCATCGAGTAGTGCAACCTCTTTGCCAACTTATCGGGCTTTTCTTAACCTTCTATCCCTTAAAGGCCGGTAACCCAATAGTGACGTAAGGCCCGGCCTGAGCAAGATCTGTCTATTGCTTTTTTGTATTCTAGGAAACTTCTTTATAAAAAACCGTGTGATATTATTGCCTTCATTACTGCCTGACTGTCAATAAATATGTATATTGGCGCGGTTGCAGTTTGGAACGCTTCCTTCAGAATTTTTGATGGTTATTTCAGGCGTAAAACTTCCGCCTGAAAGACATTATAGCATGTAGCCTTATTGTGGATTCGAATTTGGAAGGTCAGATACTCTGGATATACTAAATAACGCTTTACTGCGTAGGTTATACGGTCTACACTAGAGCTGATCCGTGGACTCTTCTCTAAAATTTTTAACTGGAACAATTATTCTATGCTCATAGACTACTCCTTCGTTATCAAACTAAACAAATTCTGCCCCGCAGAAACTGTTAAGACAAGATAAAAGAGAGTCATTGCTGAAAATGAATTGATATCCTGAAGATTAATAAGAAACTTATGGTTAAACAAGTGTTGCCACAATCGGAACTTACCCAAAGCTTTAATAAAATACATTGACACTAATTATTAGTAGATTAGCATTACAGCTCCCAGGGATGCGGCTGCTCACGCGATTAAACCGTATCCCATCTACCTATTGCCATACCTGGAATGATGGTAAACAAGTCGACATTATGATGCGGCACGGCATGCTTTTTGTCTCCATTTAAGAGCCAAATTTCAATCCCTATCAGATCTCTGAAATCACAGTGGATAGAATAAACAGTGAAAAGACTTTGTCTCTAACAGCGCTTGCAAGTAAAATAGCCTTAAGCTTCCTCAAGTTTAAATTACAGGTTTTCGACCACCATCACATTGGTTCCCTCGCCTATTTCGCCATTTGTCTGTACGACGAAAAAATACCTTTTTATAAACTAAACTCCTCATAGTACATAGGTTAGTTATAAACTTTATCTTTTCCTTTCAACATCTATACTCCTTTCTCAATATCTCCCTCTTCCTTACCTCATCTCTTGCTCACCCTCTTTCTTTTCCTCTTGCCATCCCACTACCTCTGCCTCTACCTCTCCCTCTCCCTCTACCACTACCTATACCTCTACCTCTAGCTCTACCTCTTCTTATATTTCTATCTCTACCTCGTTCCCTCCCTTTCCCTTTTCCCTTCTCTTTCTCATCCTCTCCCCCCCCCCCCCCCCCCTTCCACGCCTTTTGCTCGCTATCTTTCCCTCTTCATTAAGAACAAAATTACCTTTGACTTTTTAAAAGTCGGCACTCGAAACCGCCATAACTTCTGCCATTAAGGAATTTTTTTTAAAATTTGCAACAAGTTATACTTTTCCCGAATCTGCTTTAACTCAGTTATCTGTTTTGGCTTTCTTTTTAATTTTATTTTAACTTCATTCACATGCAGTGGCGGTCATTGGTTTCCCACTAAGCGGATGGTGGATTGTATTTTGGCAGCGAATACTCGAGCATTGAAAGTGCTGATACAATGAGGGCACGCACATACACACATATCTATTCACTTACATATATGTGTAAGTGTCTAATGCATAGAAATAGAAAGGGAAGGCTGCTGATGATAGTTAGCCATTTGTACGCTCACCGCAACAGGATATTTGAACATTTCATTTTCCACCAGCCATGATTGCAGCACAAATACTTTAATATAAATACGATATATATCTGTTTTATATATATTTATAGGTAAGTATATGTATTAGCTTTTAAGTTTGTGTGTGTTTGTGTCTGCGTATATTGCTTTGTAAATGTAATTATTGAAATTTTTGCCGCGGGTTATTGGATCAATATGTTTCTCCACTTCGATACGGCATATTGGCAATTTATTTATGTATGTATAGGTTTTTTATATGCGTATGTATGCATTATCCCCTTAAAGCTTTTAGTACAATAGCTAGCTTTGAGTTTATGACTCAATTCTGTATACCTTTTGTTGATTGCTGGTTTCTTGTTTAATTTAAATTTATGGATTAATTATGAATCAATCACCGGATATTGGTACTTGGTAATTGGTAGCGTTTTGTTGTTGGTCTTTAAAATAAATTATGTTTTTGTTTGGAAATCAATTAAAGGAAATGTGAGCTTTATAATCAAAATTTTTATATTTTTACCCTTTATGGTATTAAGGTCAAATGTGATTCATGTCGATTTTATCATGTGAGTGGTTGGCAGGTACTATTTACATTTTAAAACTAACTGAAAAAGTATGACGAACGTTTTGCCGATACTCGTATCACAGATACCAGCCGACAGAGCTTTCAGACGATTCGGACAAGACAACCTTCTATAATCTCCAAAATTCCTGCGACTTTATTACAAAGGGAGAGCAAGAAAGGAGGAAATCGAAAAATTTAGTCTGCAATATGGAATTTTTTCAAACTGGTTGCAGCTTTTCCAACTTGTGGCTCTAAATATTGTCATCCGTATCCACTATCCTCACATAGCTCCTGCTGTGCAGAAAAGTTTTCTGTTGGAAAGCAGCTAACAGAACCGAGGAGTAATCAATATTTTTTTGCACGGACACCAGGCCTCCACTCTTCTCTGCGTTAACTGTACTATGCACCGCCAACCCTGATGGTCATTCTTTTCTCCTTTTCGTATTCATTTATCTCTCATACTTATTAACTAACTTACTATAAATCTTCAGCACCCTCTTTCCCTCTCTCACTTCCTCTCCTTTCTCTCCCTCTTCCCCTCCTTGCTCTCCCCCTATCACTCTCCCTCTTCCTTTACCTTTTCCTTTCCATCTCCCACCAACTCTATTCCTAGCTCTAGCGTTAGCTCTAAATCTTCAGGACCCTCTCCTTTTCCCCTCTTCTCTCCCTTCCTTTCACTCTGCCGTTCACTTTATTTCGCTGCTTCTTTATCTTCCTCTTCCTCTCACTATCCCTCTAACTTTCCCTCTCCAACTGCGTGTGTATTCTCTTCTATGGACCAATATTCGTAGCCCTCTCCTCACCCTTCGGCGATTTTGACGAAGTGGAATAAAATTCTAGATAGGGTGTAATATGGAAGACTGAAGCCTGCACCAAAAAGGTAGTTGCGCATTGCATGTACGCTTTCACACCTAAGAAGTCTACTCTCGATCAAGAATTGTCAAATATTGGAAATAGCTCTGTATAATAAAGTCGACGGTCACTACCCATTCGTCGAGTTCAAACCTTTAAGAAGCTATGTCTGAATTTTTGTACACTATCAGCGCTGTTAGTATTCGATAGGCTCCCTTCAAGCCATGCTATATCGCTACCAACTCTTCGAATTGCCCATTGTGGGAAGCATGCCCTAAGTCTTTTCCGCGCTCACAGCTAAGGTCAATTTTTTACTATTTTTAATAGAACCAAAAAAAGATATAATTTTCCATTTGCCTTTAAAGTTTAGTTTTGGTGCTTGAACCATTTTTCTTAGCATTAAGAGATCGTTATTTCCTGAGGCCTTACAAATTTTTTTCCCAGTGATAACCAAAGTAATGCGAAAAAAGTAATATGTCTATGATTTTAAAGTCCCAGTGATTTTTATTTGTAGCTGGTGCGAAGAGTAAAGCAGGGAAATATAATCTAAAATGTAGTAAGATTCACTCGAACCGTTCTTTCACAGTCCTTACTAGATTTGATATATCCAAGGATTTTTGAAAACCCACGTAATTTGTGACTGTGATTTCACGCTCGTACCATTTTTCAGCAGTGACCATGTTGAACCGCGATTACTGATCAATATATTCCGAATCGTAGCAGAGAGTACTAGCCTCTACGTTCGTTGCTCATTCTCATTTCTACGACGTTGGTTTAGCTGGGGATGAAACACATATAGGTATATGTCGGGTTATTCACAGCTTTGCTGGCTACATTCGTGTCTTGACCGCTAAAAGGACAAAGAAAAGTTTCCTAAACTTGCTTCGACCTACGATGCTTCTTCATTGCTATAATATTGGCAAGGTCACCAGGCGTGTGTCTCTTTGATTCAGATTCACTATGTTGTAGGGAAGCGCGTTCGGGCGGTAAGAGGCCCTGTCTCCAATACATGCTTTCGCTTCTTTAGGTTGGACCATCAACTAGCTGCATGTCCGTCTGTCCGTCGGTGATATTTATTCTAGTATATCATAGAAGATATCCTGAAAAAATCACTTTGATCGGAGCTATATATAATATATATCACATACAACTGATCGTTCAGATAAGGGGTTTTTTTATATTTATCTTAAAATCGTTTAGGTATGTACATCTGTTCACTATATATTTCTTATCTTATACAGCGCATTATTTGGAGATTACGAATGGGATACGATTACAGTTTAGCCCCATTTATGAAAGGTATGAAGTCTTCGGCACAGCCGAAGACAGTCCCGTCCTTACTTGTTTTATTTTATGTTTTATTTATTTTATAAATTTTTTTTATTTTACATTTGTTTATATTTTGTTATTATTATTTTTGGTTTCAAAACAAATTTATTTATTTCTTTTGTTCCCCCAATATTTTGCTGGTGTGTTACCTTACCAAAGTCGTTGGTTACCGGGTTTAAGATATTTCGCCTCCAACCCGCGCGCAGATATTCACTACGTTTGGAGCTTACTTGTGCATATTAGGATCTCATTATTGATCAGAGAATGATACACAGGTATTGTTGAGATATGCTGTGATTTTTTAGTCGATGTGACAAACGCACAAGTATACTAATATTTGCAGAAGAGCTGATGGTGTTAGTCAACGTAATTATTCATAGTCACATAACCTTTTCCATGAGCTCGACTATATGCTATTCGCCTACAGACTTTCTTCTCGTTGATGTTCATTCCTCTACATCGGATATTAAAGTTGAGCTTGCACTTATCTGACGAAAACACAAAACAATTTGGCCTAAATAAACTAACCGACAATGTTCACTCGCACTTAAGTGTGTCTCAAATATATGCACGTAACTGTTAAAGTTTTATGCTAAAAGTTAACAAAAACACCAACAACGCAAAAATAATATAAATTTTGGCTGACGCACGCGGTGACATTTTCAAACATTAATTATATTAATTTTCCGAAAATATTTTCCTTTGTGAAAACAAATTAAATCAACTTCAAAGATAGCTGCTGCGAGTTGGATGTTGTGTGCTAGATGCATGTATGAATTTCAAATTTGCACACAGAAGTCAACGAAAGAATATATAGCCAGCACATATCTTCAGCTTGTGTATGTTTAGCTGTTCTCAGAAATTTATTCAGTATTAGCGTATCCGGCTGATATTGTCCTGCCCGAAAACTTGTTTGCCTATGCAGTGTACGGGTTGGTGTCGAAATTCTATATGTACAAAATTCTAAAAACAAAATTCTGCTTTTTTTAAATTCTGCTTTCAAAATTCTGTATTACAAAACTCTATATTACAAAATTCTGTATTAAAATATAATGTTAAATTCTTTTATTAAAATATAATGTTAACAATGTTAAAGAAGTCATGCAATTATTTTGAAAAAGTGCGCCACGCACAGTAATTCTGCGTAGAACACCTTTCTGCGTAGGCGGCCTTCGGCAGCGCTTATAAAAAAAATAAACCTGTGTTACGCCATGCCAAGTTCGGGTGTGTGGTATAAATTTTAGAAAGCAGAATTTTAAAAAAGCAGAATTTTGTCCAAGCAGAATTTTTTTGCAATTTACAGAATTTTGTCACCCAGAATTTTGTAATACAGAATAATGACACGCTCCCCAGTGTTCTCTTTCCTAACGGACACCTCTCTTAAGCGGACACCTCTCATAAACGAAAAATTTTTTTAGTACCAAAAAAATCCTTAAGAATTTTTTAAGTTTTTCCGTTTTGAGCGGTCAACCCTCCCATAACAGGACGCGGACACTTTCTTTTTACCCCAAAGGGCTTTTTAATTTCCCATAACCGGACAGCTTACAACACTTTTATTCATTTACTCTTTACCATATTCGTACAGTTGTTGCTTATTCACTAATAAGTGCATGGATGTAGGGGAATCCCCTAAATACGAAGAACCTGTTTTCAATACAGTAAAAAACATAAAAATGTATGTACCTATTGCAGTATCTACTTGTGTGTGTACTTACGTGAATCGCAATGCCTAAAGTAGTGTTGAGTATTAAAGACAAAGTTAATGTCATTGAAATTCATAAGAAAGAAAAACTAAGTGTACCAGAGTTGGCAAATAAATGTAAGATCAGCAAAACGCAAGCTGCTACCATTATCAAAAACAAAGATCAAATTTTAAGTTTGTGGGACAATGACGTCAACTCGGAGAGAAAAAGGAGTCTGCTGAAGCCCAAAGGCATTAATATTGATAAACTATGCTACGAATGGTTTGTGAAGGCGCGAAATAAGAGCATTCCTCTGTCAGGCACACTTATAAGGAGCAAACCTAAGAAATTGCAGTGAGACTCAATTACGACGATTTTAGTGCATCATCTGGCTGGCTGGAAAGGTTCAAAAAACGTCACTACATAACTTTCCGTACAATTTCTGGAGAAGCCGGTAGTGTAAACCAAGATGACGTCAAAATTTTTTGCGCAAAAGTACCATATTTGATTGATGGATATTGAAATTAAAGGAAAAACTTGCCAGGCGAAAATATCTGACCTTTTTAAATTAATATTTAATATTTTGTACACAAAACTTTATTCTTTAATTTATGAACAAAGCTTTATGAACCTCCTAACTCAGTCTTATTTGTATGTATTAACATTCTTGTTTTGGAAATAAAACTGTTTAAAGATTCATCAATAATACTTTTCTCATAAGCGGACACCTCTCATAAGCGGACAAATTTGGCAGTCTCTTAGGTGTCCGTTTCAGAGAGAGTACATTGTATCTAAAAAGAGAGCCTTGCTACAGAACTTCACCCACTATACCATTCTCTTCTACTTTATTCGTGTCCACCCCTTTTAAATCTTGTCCTATCTCACTTTCACTTCAACTCGCTCTCTTATTCTCACTTCCACTCTCACCCCCTACTCCCACTCTCATTCCCATTCCGATTCACACTCCAACTGCCCAAGTTCCCATTTTCATTCCGACTCCCAATCCCACCTAAATTTTCTTACAAATGAAGGGGGTTTGACACAGCTCACTTTTCTAACATTCGATACAGATTAATATCAAAAGTACTAATACTCAAATATCAATAGTTTGAGCCAAACAACCTCGGAGTTTTGGCAAGATAAAATTTATATTGCCTGGAGCGTTTTCCTCTAGTTTTCAAAAATAGGTTTCCCTATACATCATTAATCGAAGTAGATCCCGCGGTTTTCGAGATTTAGCGAGACAAGCGTGCAGCATTTGCTTTTATACTTAAATATTCTCCACAATCGAATTTATAATGCAAAATTTAATCTGATGAATTGGCATTATTGTGCACGACTGTTGCAAAAACTTATAAGCAAGAAAAACTGAATGAAAAAGTCAAAGAAGCTGAAAAAGTTGTGCATCCTACGTTGATGTCGGGTGTCGCGTTAAAGCCATCTATCCATAGCCATCCAAATCGCAAACCAATAATGGGACTAGTAATAAGAAACCGAATACTCTTTCACCATTTAGAGTGGAAATCAGCAAACCATTGCACGCGTGTCAAAGCTTTATTGAGCTTTTTCACATACAACCATACACACTTTGCAAAATGCCGTTTACATGAAAACAGATTTCGCTCCCTCGAATATTATTTTAGTCGACGTTCAGCATCTAAACGCGAAGGTTTGTTGCTGCAGATTCAATTAGTAACAGTTTTATATGGGTGCACTTAGGGGTGTTTTTGTTTCTAACTAACGTATTTAATATCGTAACTTTGTATCAAAATACTTTTTTGAATGCTATTGTGTTCTCGACACAAGACCATTTACTCACTTCAGTGAGTGATAGTAACTCTGAATGCCTAAGTGAAATTTTTGGTATCATATAGTGAATGGCTACGTGAGTGATGGCGACGCAAAGTGTCACGCCCGTCATACCTAATGTGGCCCATATTCATTCAATTGTATTTAGATCTCCATCGTATATTCAAAAATATTGTGCAATAAATACAATATTTTCGATAAAACGGCGGAAAGAAAGAAAAGGAACGGAAAGGAAAAGAAGGGTAAGGAAAGGAAGGGAAAGAACAGAAAAGAAAATAAAAGAAAAGATAAGAAAAGAAAAGAAAAGAAAAGATAAGAAAATAAAAGAAAAGAAAAGCAAAGAAAAGAAAAGAAAAGAAAAGAAAAGAAAAGAAAAGAAAAGAAAAGAAAAGAAAAAAAAAGAAAAGAAATAGAGGAAAGGAGTGGAGAGGAGTGGAGTGGAGTGGAGAGGAGAGGAGAGGAGAGGAGAGGAGAGGAGAGGAGAGGAGAGGAGAGGAGAGGAGAGGAGAGGAGAGGAGAGGAGAGGAGCGGAGTGGAGAGGAGAGGAGAGGAGAGGAGAGGAGCGGAGTGGAGAGGAAAGAAAAGAAAGGAAAGGAAAAGAAAGGAAATAAAAGAAAAGAAAAGAAAAGAAAAGAAAAGAAAAGAAAAGAAAATAAAAGAAAAACAGAAAAGAAAAGAAAAGAAAAGAAAAGAAAAGAAAAGAAAAGAAAAGAAAAAAAAAGAAAAGAAAAGAATTAATAGAAAAGAAAAGAAAGGAAAAGGAAAGAAAAGAAAAGAAAAGAAAAGAAAAGAAAAGAAAAGAAAAGAAAAGAAAAGAAAAGAAAAGAAAAGAAAAGAAAAGAAAAGAAAAGAAAGAAAAGAAAAGAAAAGAAAATAAAAGGAAAGGAAATGAAAGAAAGGGAAAGGTTTGCTATAGCTGTGTATTCGACGAGGTATAGACGAGTTATCGATTTGTTAGCGAAAAGTTTTCGATTAACGAGAAGTTATCGAATATGCATTGACAAATTATGGATATGTTATTAAAATGTTATCGAATTTTCATTGTTTTGCCTTCGGAGGGTAAGCAATTTTTTATCGGCGTTTTACCGATATGTTGTTGAAAAATTAACCGATTTGTTATAAATAAGGTATCAATTTCTTATAAAAATATATTGATATATTATCGAAAAGTTATGGATTTGTATTCGAAAAATTATTTATAGCTCATCGAAATTTTACAAATTTGTTAAAAATTATCAATTGTTTAGTAATTTTTAATGAGAATGCAATCGAGTTTTATCGAAAACCTAGAAATTCGTTGCGAAAAAGATATCGATTTGATTTCGAAAATTTATCAAATTCTGAGGACGTTAGCAGCTGCGAGAGGTCGCTTCAAGCCGCAGCCAGCTTTACAACATAACTCGTATATAGGTTCATGGTCACAGTAACATCGATGGCAACGAAAAGGCAGATGAACTTGAACGAGTAGGTGCACTAATTTGCAGAAGCTGCGGAGGAGGGCAGTAAAGAAACTACCTCTGTAAATGTATCTTGGATCGTACTTTTGCATATATTAGGTTTCTAACTAAGGGCGATCTTATAATGTCGTAGTTGATTTCAGGAGAAATTTACATAAAAATTGCGGTCCGTGTGCTACCTAAACTCGGATCTTTGGGATCTGGACGGCATAGCAACCAACCAAATTTAAGTAAGTCATGGTTTTACTTCTACCTCTAGGGGAGCGCCATCTAACTGAAAAACACTACTTTCCTAACGTTTCTTTAAAACGAAGTTTACCTCAATTGTCCAACCATGCCACGACAACATTGATACTGCATCCAGTGGCGGATTTACCATATAGGCTAGAGCCTAGGGCGGCCAAATCCGAGTCAATTAACAAATACGAATTTTGTTCGACTTAAAATAGTATTTTTGTCTGTAGATTATAATAAATAATTCATTCGTTTTTATGCATCTCGAAATTAGAAGGAAGCTGTAAACTATTTATCCGCATAGCAGTTGTAAATATGTGTATAAAACTTCTAATTCACTTCAATTGGAACTTTCATTCAATGCGGTGAGCAGAAATAACAAAATGTGAATACGACTATTTCCGGAATGATCATTTTGTTCAACGGACTCATCAAAGCTGTTTCTAATACTCGTGAAGAATTCGATCCGTACGAAGAAAAAACTCTCTCCATTTCAACGATTCAGGAATACAAAACACCGAGGATGTGTAGAAGAAATCTAAATGTACGACATGGTGAAAATGGGAATTTGATATTCAATTGAGTGGTCGTGACAAATCTTCGTGTCAACACGTTCTACGTTATCTTAGATCGTACTTTTGCAGAATTGACACGAAGACGCGAGGCATATCAAAAAATCTATTTTAAATTTTCTCTTATCACTGATACAAAACATCTAAGCGACAAAGAATTGCGTAAGAAATCCACTATATTGAGAAACTACTACACCCAAGATCAAGGCATACAGAATCGAAAAGGACATTTCAAATTATTATCCGCTGGATCTGTTGAAAATGCTGAGACAGCACAATTTGCAGATCTCTTACCCTAATTTTAACATTGCGTTGCGAATGTTTGTTTCAATTACTATTGATTTTGCATGACTTTGCACACTATTTGCATTTTATTTTGTATGGTAAACACCAAAATATCATCAATTTGTACGGACTATTTTTGGCAGTCTTGCTTTGAGATATTTTTACTTACATTTCTGTTCAGTGATGTCAACCACAACGCTTACATATACATACATACATCCAAAGTGTACATTATTAACAGCTATGGAGGCCTCAAAGAGCTTCTCATATTGTCAAAGTATGTTCCGCGGCCTTTGTACTAATGCCACCTCTTAAGAATTTGATCAAGGTAACTAAGAATATATTTAGAAATATAACCCCAAAGTCGATTTTGGAATGATATGACTTATAGATCTATAGATCTAAAAGCCCCAATTATAGGTTGTTCTTTCATTGCATATGCGAAAGAGCAACCACATTTAATGTTTGGAGACCCACGTTATAAACCTTTCCTTTAGTAGTCGCCGAACAAGCAGAGTTGCAACATCGAAAGATTCTACTGTTTACTTGGGCATTTCAAAAAACATATTTTGCAAACAGATGCTGAAACGCAGAATGTTTCAATTGTTTAATGTTGGCAATATATTTTTTTTTTTTGTTAGACTCAAGCAATTAAATGGTATTTCTATAGCAAATATACGAATTATTTTTTGAGTGTTAACAAATATGCATGCATACGTCTTGCCTCTTTGTTCGTCAATAAACGACTAAAGCACAGTTTAAATGTTGGTGACTACTGGTAGAAATCAATGAGTTAACTTCAAAGATAACTCTGACTTAGGTATTTTAGAACTCCTCGTAATGTAAGAACTCCCTTAATATATGCGCATACACCAGTTATACATATATACAAATTTTTGTGTGGAAAATCTTGTGTTTCATATTTGCACGTCAGTGGCTTGCAGCACAAATGTCTTCTTGACAATTTTGGTAAATGAGCGAATACAAACTGAGTAGCACAGAAATATTTATGCGCGTTCATTGCCTTCGCAGTTTTTAGTACTTCTATCTTGTTTGCAGTTGCTGTAACTTTAACATATCAGAGATTCCTACTTTTTTTAAATTTCTGTCCAATAATCTAATCTATAAGATTTCCGTTGTTGGGTTTGTAGGTATAATGGCTTCGACCCAGGTCTACCAAGAAGCTAATGAAAAGCCGTTTTGATGCCAACTCGTATGAGTCTCGTTTGATTATTATATCGGATATGTATTACGACAAGCATGTACTGTTTATAAAATAAAGTAACTTTTTTCGATACTCTACCAAGATTTTCTAAAAAAGGGCTTCCGAAGGATTTTAAACGTATTCTAGCTAAAGCCGGGCGTTCACCCAGAAAATGCTCTCTCTCAGTCTCTTTTGCGGATATTTCTTCACAACTTCTGCAGTGGTCACAATGTTGACATTCCTTCTTTTCCGCGTGTGTACCTGAAGCCCAAAAGCCCGTGCAGACCGCTTTAAGTTTACTAGTCTAAGTCTACCCCGTGGCCCGTGACCCCTTGTCCTCTCTTCATTGTACTCCCCAGGGATATGCTTAGTTCGACACTGGATGTTTCCTAACCTCCTTCCGCTGAACCCCTACGTGACATTTCATCAGCTATCTCATTCCCATTCGATTCCCATGTGTCCCGGAATCGAGATATTTGTTAATTCGCGAGTGTCGGGTAATGCAGCTTTAAGTTGCTTGCATGCCCCTACTAGCTTTGAGATAGTTAATGGTGCAACTAGCGGCTTTATTGTTGCTTGGCTGTCAGAAGAGATACGTACTGTGCTAGTTATAATCCGGACTTCAAGTGAAGGCCTGCCAAATTGTGTGGACTGCAGCATGACGTCAGTTTGAACGTCGTGAAAATCTCTAGAGAATGCGAATTGATTCTATCCCACACACCTGTGTCTATTTTGGAGCCACCCATCTAGGTTAGTATGCCATTATAAGCTGGAACCGTGCTCCTTTTCCAATCATTCCTACTTATAACGATAGTTTTAACACCGCCCTTTAAACAGCAGTTTGCGGGAATGATAATCTATTTCCCGGTTGAAGTAAACTAAGGATACTGCTATGCCCTTTCTTAGGACCCAGATTCTCGTTTATAATATATGTAGGCCTATCGAAAGCAGTATAAAACCGTCGTTGGGCAGGTTCGGCAGGCTTCGGTGGCACTGTGGAGTGATAATATTGTTGTTTTTTCAAAGAGCTTCCCACAACACTGTAGGACGCACCACTGCATTATCACCTGACCTGACCCCGTTTCTTGCCGAACATCGCTTTGCAAGCGTGGAAAGTGATACAGGCCTTCCGTACCTGTGCCTTGATGTACGCTTTCCATTCGAATTTAGGATTGGAAGTCCCATATATTCCGTACTACTTGATAGTGTTAATTGCTGCTCATTTAACCTTGGTCTTTCACAGATGGGCGGTTTGTACCTCTTTATGAAGAATGTAGATCCGTATTCTCTGGATTTAGCCTAAAGTCTAATCCCTGTGCCCACCTGCTTAGGTTTGCGATCATTCTTTCCATGGTTGCACTTATCCCTGAAAGGAATGGACCCGAAATCGAGAGAACTCAGTCAATCAAAATCAAAATATACAAAAATACTTTTTATAAGATTTTAACAAAGCGAGTGAATAGCAATTAAATCACACTAAGGTTGTCAAAAAAATATTCATTATTTAATTTTATTTACATATTTTCGTAATTTCACAAAAACCAAAAGAGAATACAAAATTTACTGTTCTTATGCGGACCCCATCTATTGAATTCTCCTTGGGTTATATTAGGTAAGATTGAACTGGACGGTCCATGAGGGCCTCACCTAGATTGATTGAGTCCATAGTGTTACTAAAAGTTTGATGGATGGCCAAACTCAAAAACCAGTACCTAGCTTTGGATAACTATTTCTAAAACTCCATTCCCCTTCTTAAATTTGACATATTTTTCCTAGAGGGCTTTCAGTATGACTTTTGATGCATCACTTTTGTATTTTCTTTTAAGTCAGCTATTTATGTTTTTATGTGGAACTTCGTTATTTTATTTTTTACATTCGGTAAGTTGACACTGATTTGAATGGCTAATAAATGACAACGCACAAGTTTTGACGTGACTTGGAAAAAAGTTCGTAAGTAGTTTGTTTTCAACATTGCATCATAAAATGAATATTCAGATGTTCTCATCCCGTTGGCGTTTTCCCTTATTCTGACAAGTTCGGCATGCATATTTAAAAGGGCTGTCTATCATACAGAACTGCCTTTGAGGTATACTTCGATAGGGTAGATTTTACTCTACGTTTAGGAATATTATAACTATTTATATAGGCCCTACTAGAATTGCTTAGCCAAATAGATTAATGTAACTTTGAGTTCCCCAAAAGAATATAGAAACAATTTTGCAGAAAACAAATTTTTTGGGGAATTTTGTACAAAAAATTAAGCATTCAAAATTTAGTACTTTTGTAATATAAGTAAACGAGCCGGACCCGTACGCATCTTGCGCAACAAATATAAAAGTGTCATATAAAATATCAACAGAAATCAGCTGTTCTCTCAATCAAACATCTATAAACTTACATGTGCTGCCATCTGGCGAATGTTAGCAATTGCCGGCAATACAGTGTTAGTTGTAATCAAATATTCACAATAGAGCGATATTACAAATAGATTTCTTTGCGTGCTCACAATCGTTTATTTTTAAAAATCTAAGTATATATATATAATTCAAATTATGTATGTATGTAGGTATAGATCGAGTTGCGTCCTAATTGGGCCGACCGATCACAACCAAATTGTCACAAACCACTAGAAACCTTCCAAGTAAGAACATTGAAATCCAGTAAAGAATTAAATTTGATCCATCTCTAACACCACTGAGAAAATAAGGAGTGAGTAAGAAGGGGCGTGGCTAAGTTCTAACAGCACCAGTAATATATGGAATTGGAAAAAAAAACAAGACAAGTTTGATTGCAGAGTTGGGTTTGGCTATTATTCCTTTAGTATTCTTTTATGTTATCTTTAGGGTTGGTATTTTTGGATACGCCTGGAGGAACCGGAAAAATATTTCTGTTTAATTTGATATTAATTTATGTAAGAGCAAAAAGAGAAATCACTAAGGCAGTTGCTTTCTCAGATACCGCGGATACCCTTTGTGCAGGGGATGTACAATTCCGCATTTAAATTACCACTGTCTGAAAACATCTAATACACCGATGTGCAACATAAGCAAACGGTCAGGCTAAAGTTAGGGTGTGTGATGTGTGCACCGTAACCGAACCCTTAAGAATTTAAGGTGAAATGATCATCCCAAAGGTGGTGCTTTCCTGTTACTTTTTGGATCAGCCGCAGTTGAAGTAAATGCGTGATTTTTCGTCTATAGACAGCTTTACGTACAAAAATTTACTCTTTTTAGAAATATGAGATGGCAATTTGGCGGAAACACACAGCAGATTTTGCTAAACAACTTCTTGAAATTAATTATGGCAAAATTCCTAATTCTTTACTAACAGATTTGATTTTTGTCCTGCAAGTTTTTGAGAAATTATGACATCACCTGAAGCTTTAATAGCTAATGTTTCTCCCAAATATTGAGTCTATCTCTACAAACTATAAATGGCTTTGAGAAAAGGCATTTTAGGCACCTTAAAATGAGAATGTTAATATCACTAGAATCAAGACAACTTATCACTATATTAACACAATCGTGGAAGTGTCCCAAGCTGTGCATATCCGATTGACGTTATTTGCTCTTTTGAGCCATCATAAATTTCTCCTCATAGATTGATCCTTAAAAAAGGGCCCACAATATCATAATATTTATGCTTCGTTATTTCGACTCTCCACGCTTATGTAGTGGGCCAAGGCTTTTCATCACAAAACTTTTACAAATGCCATTGAAACAATTGATTTTATCGGAAAATTTCGAAAATAAAGAAGTTTAAAACCAAGGATACCGATAGATTTGTCTTTTCAATTTTAAATGCCTCAAATTGCCTATCCCTATCAATGAAGCTCAAGGACGATCATTAGCTGCGAATCAAGGGATTGGTGAGGTAAATACAAACCTTTATAGCTTTAGGGCTTCTGCAACTCAATTTTCTACCTCACTTACGCGAGGAGAATCCTGTTACAAATTTTAATATATCACACAACAACAGTCATTAGCTGTAGCAGAAGTCAATCTTACCAAGTCATGTTTTACCCATGGCCAGTTACGCTTAGCCCGCATATTTTTATAGCAACGTGGGGTAAAAGCCACGGGCATAAGCAATTAGAATTATTATATAATGAACATAATAACACCTCATTGGAACTAAAGTGTACTCTGCCCAATACACAAGAAAGGCGCTCCTTCAAACCGCGCCAATTGCCGCTTTAAAAAAAAATAGAGCAATACTGTGCGAAAGGCTGAAGTCCATAGTCAACAAACTGATTGGTATTTGTCAGTGCCGCTTTACACCTAGTTAATCTACTACCGACCAAATCTACATGATGCTCGAGATTCTGGAGAAGACTCACGATAAGACAATCGACACTCATCAACTTTTCGCTGACTTTAAAGCAGCCTTGGACAGCGCGAAAAGAAGCGGCTTGTGTGCTGCTATGCCTGGATTTAGGTTCCATGCAAAAGAATGCTCTGCCTGAAACCAAATGAGGCTACAGATAAGGCGACCCTTTTCCATATAATTTCTTTTGTATTGTGGTGTAGACGGTAATTTTAGCAGCAGAATTAATAAAATCTATTATAAGAGCGTATAATAGCGGGTGTATGCTGCTGATATTGATATTATTGGCCTGAGAAAACGCGTTGTGGGTTCTGCCTTTTCACTATTAGATAAAGAAGCAAACAAAGTGGGTTTTGCGGTAAATGAGGATACTTGCTGTCATCCAAGAAATAATCGGCGCATTCGCGACATTCGAGACCGTAAAGGATTTTGTCTACTTGGGAACCAGCATTAGCAACAAGAGCAATGACAGCTTAGATATCAAACTAAGTGTAATTCTAGTCAACAAGTGCTACTTTGTACTGAGTAGGCAATTGAAAATAAAGTCCTCACTCGAGTAACAAAAATAATGCTTTACGATACTTGTCCATATATACATATGTATGTCTCGGTGTAATGAAAGGTGTCGAGAAGAAATGAGATGGCAGTATATTTATTATACGTTGGGTTCAAGGGATGATGGATAAGAAAACTACTTTGATGAGCTCGATGAAGTCGTTAATTCATTTCACGCTCCTGGAATTGATATACATACTTCATTCGTTTTTAGTGTATTTCAAACTTTTTATATTCCAAATAAAAATTTGATTAAACGGGTTAACATTTTTTTTCATTGACGCAAGAACTCCAACGGTGAAGAAAGTAATGTCGAGTTCATTACTACTTGGTTTAATATATTTTCACCAAGGCGAATTCAGTACCAGGAGTTGTTACCCCAGCAGCTGATTGTTTCTTCTTCATTATTTTCCATAAAACGCCTTGTCAATAATAATAATGTAATATGTCAGGTCATCGAAATAAATTAAAATTTTCTTTTGACTTGACATTCTTCTGCACGGCGAATTGGTTGAATTCGCTTTGCCATCACCTGGTATGGATTCGCCTTGTTTTGGACTATAAGTATTTTTTTATACTCAGCGTGCTTTGCACACAGAGTATATTAACTTTGATTGGATAACGGTTGGTTGTACAGGACTTCCATATATCAAAATCATCAGTATCGAAGAAAATTTGATTGAGCCATGTCCGTCCGTCCATCCGTCCGTTAACGCGATAACTTGAGTGAATATTGAGATATCTTCAAATCTTCAAATCAAATTTGGTACACAAGCTTATCTGAGCCCAGAATAGATTGATATTGAAAATGAGCGAAGTCGGATGATAACCACGCCCACTTTTTATATATATAACATTTTGGAAAACACAAAAACCTGATTATTTACTAAATAATACACCCAGAATGTTGAAATTTGACACGTGGACTGATATTGAGACTCTTGATGAAAATTTGAAAAAAAATTTTAAAACGGGCGTGGCACCGCCCACTTGTGATAAAATCAATTTTACAAATATTATTAATCATAAATCAAAAACCGTAAACCTATCGTAACAAAATGCAGCAGAGAGGTTGCCGTTACTTTAAGGAATGCTTTGAAGAAAAATTAACGAAATCGGTTAAGGACCACGCCCGGTTTTATATTAAAGATTTTTGAAAGAGTCGTGGACGAATAAAATAAGCTATATCGTTGCAAAAAAGAGCTTTATATCAATGGTATTTCATTTCCCAAGTGGATTTATAACAGTAAATAGGAAAAACTTCAAATTTTAAAAATGGGCGTGGCACCGGCCCATTTAGGACTAAGCAATTTTCTATGTTTTGGGAGCCATAACTCGAAGAACAATTAACGGATCGTAATAAAATTGGGTACATAAATTTTCCCTATAGTGGAAAATATTTCTAGCAAAAATGTACGGGATCGGCTAAAGACCACGGCAACTTAGATATAAAACAAGTTTAAAAGGGTCGTAGGCTAGAATAATAAGCTATAACTTAGCAAAAAATAGTTTTCAATCAATGATATTTCGCTTATCAAGTTTTATTGTAAGAGGAAATCGGGAGACATTTTTTTTTAAACGGGCGATGCCACGTGTTATATAGAAAAGTAATTTATCTGAAACGACATGTACAATTGAAGTTCACGCTGAGTATATAATGTTCGGTTACACGCGAACTTAGACATTTTTTCTTGTTTTAAATTCAATGGGTTATTATCTTACCTCCCTCCGATTGTAAGTTATATATTGTGAAAAAATTTTTGAAAAATCTATTTTATCGTATCAATTCTGATCCGTTTTAGTGATATTATTTCATTTACCTCTATTTAGGAAAAATTAAAAAGGAGCACGACGCAAATTGGAAGAGAAGCTCGGCTTAAAATCTCTTCGGAGTTTATCGCGCATTACATTTATTTATTTATTTATTTTTTATACGCTTATATATATTTTTTTTTGTTACCTTTTAAATTTTTCAAATTTTTTTTTGCTATAACAAATCCACCATCCTGACGTGAATAGCAACACATTAATTTCACATAGAAAGCAATTTCACGTACTCTCCAATTGGCAATTGCTACTAACGTTAATGCACTCTCAGCGCATTCCATTTTCGTTTTTTATGTTTTAACTCGTAAAATCCAATCGTAAAAGTCATGGAAATACAACGTATCCAAGATATTTATTTTATTAAATGAGATCATGAAATAAATAGAATATACAGCTCAGTTTTATTCGAAGGAAACGCAGCAAAATTAAACTTAAAATTAAAAAAAAAAGAAATCGATTTAAAAGGCAAAAGAAGAAATGATTGATGCATTGGTGTTTGTGAGTATACGCATACACAGATAGGCATATTGCTCATGGGTGAAGATGGATGAGATTAAAGAACTTTTTTGAGGGAACTACGCATATAGATATGAGTAAGTAGACACAGCAAGGAAGTAAATTTTCATAAGTATATTGCCAATTTTTGATGGTTAAAATTTCAAGCAAATTTTCTACACATCTAAATATAACACTAAGAACCCTAATTCTGCAAAATTGCAAAGTCATAATAGCGGCTTCTGATTTACAGCTTGCAAATCTTTTAAATTTTCTTTTCCTTACTGTAGGCGGTTCCACGTCAAAATTCCAAAATTTTATTGAATTTCTGTCATGTCTTTGGTTTAAACACAATCCTTATACAAAGCTTCATCAAGATTGGTCGATTTTTGTTCGATTAGATGGAATAAATAGTATTATAGAGTGAATGCTTAAAATGAAATGAATAAAGTCGACAGAAAAGTTCTTCGAAACATTTACGGACCTTTACTCGTTGATTACGGCGAATACCGAAGTATATTTAATAATTCGTTGTATAAACTACGTAGATATCTACATGGTTCAGCCAAATTAAAACGCAGCAGCTACGCTGGCTAGGCCATGTTATGCGAACGAAAGATGGCGCTCCGGCTAAGAAAGATTTTTTACCGTACCCGCTTGTGGAAGCAGAGGAAGAGGGTGGTATCCAATCCGCTGGAAGGACCAGGTCGAAAACTATTTAAATTCCCTTGGTGTGTACAATTGGCGTCAGTCGGCAGACTGAAGGAGCGCTTTCCGGGGCCATTTACTAAAATTGTTCCAATTTTCTATATCTGCTTTTATAACTAACCGACATATCAAGTTTATTTTATAGGTATTTGGTAATGAATTGTTCATACTTTTCGAAATTTCGATATTGATTTTTATTAAAGTGGGCGTCGTGGCCAACCGACTCCATTTATTGTCACACAGTGTATATTTAATAGCAAGGGAAACATTCATGCCAAATTTCCATATAATAACTTCAGATACTTTTGATTCACGGCTTTGTTTAAACGGTTTTATTTAGCTTGACTCTGTGTAGCGGCCGGCCGTTGTTTACATATTTTATAATTAAAACTTAAGTACGTTCCCGATAAGCTACAAGCTTGAAACTTGCAATATAGTTCAGAACCCGACGACAATGCAATAATAAGAAAAAAACTCCGATAGGTGGCGCATGAATCGAAATATTTCCAAAACTCGTATTTGTGGTCCGATTTGGCTCATATTTGGAACAAATATTACATACAGTCCGGTAGAAGTGACATCAAAATACTTTGGAGTTCGAGGAGGGACAAGCATACGTGGCGCTGAGTCGAGTAAAGCCTTTGGAAGGATTATGTGTTGAGGACTTAGATTGTAACAAATTGGAAGGAAAAAGTCCTTGTAATAATGAGTCACTAAATGTACTAAATATAATGAGAAATAATAGGCATTTAAATAAATACTAAAAACTTGAAAATAAAATAAAAAAAAATTGCTTTTAAGTTAAACGGTTTTTATTGAAAACAATACTTACATTAAGCAATAATAATACTAAAAGCTAGAAAATAATTAAATAGGTACTAGTTATCACACTTCTCATCAATATAGGGCGTTGATCAGACCAGTAAATAAAAGCGTTGGGCGCGTGCCTATTTTACTAAAATTTGCAGGATAGTGCAACAACCCGGAAAGTTTTCCTGTGACATTTTTTTCCGGGAAGTGGACCAAGCACCGATCCCTACGAACAAATTCTATTCCCGGTTCGGTTTGCCTGAAATACGGTATATTGGAAGCCCTTTTTGGTAGCCCAGATTAGTATCTACGATACTTTTTTTCGGGAAATTAACCAGGGAACAACTGGTAGTGGGACTGGGACTTTAACCGTGACTAGGACTGAACTTGGACTGGGATCAATGAACTGCAAAAATCGAACACAACAACCTTTGATTATATTCGGCAACATGATCGTGTTCAATGAATCAAATTGCTTAAACGAACATAATCAACATTGATTTAAAATCAACCAACTTATTGCATGCGTGAATATAATCAATTCAGGCGTTTGCTCGTTTGCCTCAACGGTAATTATATTCATCGGAATGAAAAGGCAAATATGAAAACTCCATGCGTCAGAATGTTTGCATGATTCTTCTGCCCTTACGTCACGGCGACAAGCTACATATAAATATATATATAAACATACATATAAACATTGCTTACGATTGTGTTTGTTTGTCGAACTAAACGATACTAAAGCCGTGGTTACTCACGAACGTACGTAGAAAAAACGTGTCAGCTGACACGACCTATCTTATGAGTGTGCAATGTAAACGAAAACTCACCGACGTGCAACGCCCGTACGTACGTATCCCGGAACGTAGAAATCAAAACAAGTTTGATTTTTTCCGTAAGAACGTGTCAGCTGATCGCTCTCTCACTAGACAGAGTTGCCTAGTAAACTTTTGTGCGCTAATTTTTGACCGTTTCAGTTTTATGCAAAAACGCCTAATTAAAGTTTGAAAAATTGAGAAAATAATTCGAAATAATTATGTAAAAGTGCTGATTATAAATATTTAATCTATTTATACTTATTTAATAGTATTCCGGCCTTTTACAATATCAAAAATTAAATTGGAAAAAGTTGATGTTTCCATAAGCATACATGCAAAATGGTCAATGGCAACAGTGCTTATCTGTAAACAATACACACACAAATATGTTATGTACATGTACACAGACGCACACATTGATTCCTACGGGCTTGAGAGTTCGGTCAAACGTGCTTCGTACGACAAACGTCCTTACGTACGGCACACGTCGGTGGGTAACTGCCGCATAATTCTCGTACTTTGATTTTATTCTCCGCTTGCCTTCGTTTGAGCAATACAATCGTACGCAAAACCTGTTCGGTCATTCGATCGCAATAATGCTAACAGAGTCTTGTAAAGACAGATGCTGAGTATATTCAATTACGAGTTTATTCAATTATGAGTTTATTCAATATGAGTTTATTCGCATGATTGAATGTGAATGCAAGTTTTAGTGTTTGATTAAATCAAGAAAATTGTGATTTTTGCAGTTCTCTGACTGGGATTGGGACTATCACTGGGACATGAACTTGGGCTGGGACTGTAACTGGATCTGGCAGTAAAGGATGGAGAAGAATAAGAAGAACTAGGGGGAAGGAAAACAGGTGGGAGGAGAAAGGGACTGAAAAAGAGTTACACGAAGGTAGAGAGATAGGGATATATGGAGTGAAAAAGAAGTGAGGGAATAGACGGAGAGAAACAGAGACGCAGAGAAAGAGAAAGACAGAGAGGGGAGTGAATTAAATAATAAGGAAAATGGGGGGGGGGGGGGGGGGTGGGGGGGAATTGGAGGGAGAGGGAGGGAGAGTAAGAAAGGTAAGAACTTCTAGTCAGTGTTGCCAGGTTAGCCTTTTCGAGGCTAGATTTAGCCTTTTGCTTTTGCCTTTAGCCTCGAAATTTTCCGTTTAGCTTCGCGACTTTTTTCTAGCCTTTTTTAATCCGAATGTATTTTTAATAATTTCTAAAAAAAATAATTTCAGTAGTTCCTGCGAACATCTAATACCTAATAATATGAGTTCTCTACAAAAGATTAATTCTTTTTCTGCTGAAAATTCGTTGAAAGTTTCAAAGCCAGATGTATTTTCTTGCTTTGAAAAAGAGAAGTATAGTTATTCTTTAAGTCAAATAGCATTAATAGAGCTACAGTGGCGAAAACTTATAACTATACAATGGAAAAATGTACACTCCACCATGGAATTTTGGTCGGAAGTCCGAGAACATAAAAATGCATTAAACGAACCACCTTTTTTAGAACTTGTCGAATTCATATTTAGTTTTGTAGTATTACCACTCAGTAACGCGGAGGTTGAAAGAATTTTTAGTGGCATGAAAATTCTGAAAACTAAATTAAGGAACAAACTAAAAATTAAAATGCTTAATGCGCTGCTTAATATTAGATGCTCGTTAAAACGCTTATCTAAATGTTGTAATGATTTTGAAATTACCGATGATCTCATATCTATGGTAAATAGCCAAACTTTATACGCAGACTTAAGCTCTTCTGATTTTTCAGGCGGGGAATATTTTATATAAATAATTAGTTTGTAATATTTTTTTTTGTGTATATACACATATGCAATCATTTAAAGTAATTCCATGTGCTAGTCAAGGAAAATGTGCCTGATATGTTTTGAAACAAGAAGTTATGTTTAAGTTATGTTTATAAGTTTTTATTTACAAATGTGTAAACTAAAATATAAAAAAAAATTTTTATGAATTAACCAAACAAATTTCTGGCCTTTTTTTAGCTTCTTTTTGTTCTAAATTTAGCTTTTTCTAACCTTTTTTTTTTCCAATCTAGCTTCTTTTTTTTCATCACCTGGCAAAACTGCTTCTAGTTATGCAAATAGACTAACGTTAGGGCAGAACAACGTCTACCAGTTCTGCTAATAAAAATACTCAACAGTGCGTTCAGAAAGTTACGAGTCAACGATTGATCAACAGTTTACTAATTGAAAGTGGCCATTGTAAATGTGTATCTAAAATGTGAATAACAAACAAATATTTTTAAGAAAAACAATACCTGTACCTACTTTTAGTATTTAGAAAAAGTGTGCTATGCACACAAACATTGTGTGCTAGCCTATTTTTTGTGTTGAGTGTGACAATCCTTGTTGTGGTTACCGAATATTTTGTTTACGTTTATTTTTATTTTTATAAGAAATTTCATGTTTGTTTGAGATAGCGTAAACAACTTGTTATTCGCACAATAGAAAAGGATTTAAGGCAGGTATTAGACGAGCTCTGTCTTTACAATTCATACAAACATACATACACTATACATATATCGTCAAGATGTATAAGCACTATTTTTGCTGCACCTGCTTATTATTACTACCTGTTGCAGTATATAAATCGAAACTCAATTTAACTCATTATCATTCAAAGTATAACAATCGTAGAGGCAATTGTACACAGTGAAAAAAGAAGCGAAAGTGATATTTATTAAATATGGCAAGGATTTTTTTACGTAACGAAATATATTCCGAGAACTACAGACAAAAAAGTAGTTTGTATATCCCAAGGCCGCATGTACTAACAAAAAAAGATGACTATTTTCACTTTATGGATCACAATCTAAATTTTGTACACTTAAAGGAAGATATAAAATGCATAATGCGGTTGAAAGTCCAAGAAACACAAGTTCAAATCGCATTCGAACAAGATTTGAATAAACACAGATATAGCTCAAGAAAATGTGTTTCCACCACTTTTATAAGCAAAATGAGTACACCGAAAGTGCAACCACGTATGCCAAGATCAAAGCGAAAAACTAGTAAAGACCATATAAATAGCGTCAAGTGTTTGCGTATTTAGAATTAAGAAAAACTGTAAATTTTTTGTATATTTTTTTGTATTAAGTACGCCTGTAAATATTTAAATATATTTATTTATGAAAAACATATATATTAAGAAAATATAAATTATTTTATATTAATACAACCTTTTTTTATTTTCATCTTCGCGTAAGTACACAATATCTGTGTTTTTTGACATCAATATACATATGCACTTTAGCTTTATATGGACTTTTTCTCCATTTATGAAATTGTTGCGCAGAAAATTAGTACTGCTAAGGCCCGGTTTTTCAGTAAAAGTTCAACTCAGTTTGTCAGTTAAACTACGGTTAAATTTATTCAGCAGTTTTCAGTCTACTTTAACTGAAGTTTGAGCTGAGCCGATCTGACAGGGGTAAACTCTAGTTAACTTATCAGTTATTTGCGTTCGTACCAAATGTCGTCGAATATACCCAACCAGCATATTGACAACTAGGCATACTTCTAAAATCTCAAGAGTTGTTTCGAAACAACTCGAGAATCATAACGTACTCAACAAAAGAGGCATTTTTTTATAAAGCAAAAAATGCTATTACTTAAATGTAAAGCATGTTACAGAATTTTCAGGAAAGTAAAATGAAATATATATATTATTTAAAAAATAAATAAATGTGAGGCGCGATAATCTCCGAAGGGCTTTTAGACAAAGCTTTCTTTCAATTTGCGTCGTGATCCTTTTAATTTTTCCTACACATTGGCGGGATGCGACCTATTTGTTTTATGCCGACTCCGAACGGCATCTGCAAGGCAGATGTATTTACACTGAGAAGATTTTCTAGGCAGAAATACATTCGGAGCGCTTGCCAAACACTGTAGAGGTGCGACACCGCTTGGAAAAATTTTGTACTAATTGAAAAACTTTGTTTAAAAAATTTTGATGTTGCTTTGCCCGGGGTGTGAACCCAGGATCTTCGGTGTGGTAGGCGGAACACGCTACCATCACATCACGGCGGCCGCCTATATAATTTATTTTTGATTAATTACGCTTCATTAATGCTATCAACCAGGTGTTTGTTTCTCACAATAAACAGCTGTTGGTTTTGGTGGTACCACCTTGGAGATTTTTTTCAACTCCACTTCAACTCGATATGCAATGTAGGATATCAACTGTAGAAATGTGTTAAATATTCATTTAAGAACTATAATCTCTCGAAATTAGGATAATAAATGGAAAATATTAATGCCGTTAGAGATCAAGTCGAAAACTTTTAATTTTACAAAATTTCTTAAAGGTTGGATAGCGATTGGAGAATGACGTTGGATATCACCTCCGGAACTAAATATATATTTCGCTGGGGAAATATGTTTTAAATGTTTGTTTGGTAAGCAAAATCCAGCTGTTGTCGTATCTACAAATTATCTAGATAATAAAAAACTAATGTTGCCGTATAAAAAAGCCTACCCCAATGGCGGTCTTTAACTGAAAAACTGCTCAGTAGTTTAACTGGAGTTAAATTTTGACTAGAGCTTAGCTTAACCAACTACTGAAAAACGGGGCCTCAGTACCCCTTCAACTCAATTGCAACTGAAATGCATCTGACCACTTTATTTCGACACTATTTTTAACTTCTATGGCCGAGAAGTGTTTGTGTCCACGATTTATCTCAATCGTTTTGCAGCGAGTTATTTAACCACTGCCGCCAGTCTTCAATAATTGCCTTTAAATGGCTCTCCAATAATTATCTAAGTGATGATAAGAATTTTTTTCGTAGAAATGTCGATATACATACATATAAAAAACACGGCTAATGTTAGTGGACTCCGATTATATTAGCACTTCATTCAATTCGGCACTGACATTAGCTTGAAGAAAAAAACTAACTTTTACTAGATTAGCGGTCTATTTTAAACCTGAAGGTTATCTTAAATAGACTTTTAGTAAGGGACCCCAATAAACTACGGCCCTCACCCATTGGTTTATTAAATAAAATTTTTCTAATTGCAATTCATTTTTAATGGATTATGAAAAAAAACTGGATGGCATTTTTTTCCGCTTTGACAAGTTTGTTTATACTCAGTTGAGCAGAGCTCACAGAGTATATTAACTTTGATTGGATAACGGTTGGTTGTACAGGTATAAAGGAATCGAGATAGATATAGACTTCCATATATCAAAATCATCAGTATCGAAAAAAAATTTGATTGAGCCATGTCCGTCCGTCCGTCCGTTGACACGATAACTTGAGTAAGTTTAGAGGTATCTTGATGAAATTTGGTATGTAGGTTCCTGAGCACTCATCTCAGATCGCTATTTAAAATAAACGATATCGGACTATAACCACGCCCACTTTTTCGATATCAAAAATTTCGAAAAACCGAAAAAGTGCGATAATTCATTACAAAAGACCGATAAAGTGACAAAACTTGGTAGTTGAGTTGAACTTATAACGCATAATAGAAAATTAGTAAAATTTTGGACAATGGGCGTGGCACCGCCAACTTTTAAAAGAAAGTAATTTAGAAGTTTTGCAAGCGGTAATTTGCAGTCGTTGAAGATATCATGATGAAATTTGGCAGGAATGTTACTCCTATTACTATGTGTATGTCTTATAAAAATTAGCGAAATCGGAGAATGACCACGCCCACTTTAAAAAAAATTTTTTTTTAAGTCAAATTTAAAAACAAAAAGTTAATATCTTTACAGTATATGAGTAAATTATGTCAACAATCAACTCCAGCAATTACATGGTGCAACAAAATACAAAAATAAAAGAAAACTTCAAAATGGGCGTGGCTCCGCCTTTTGCATTTAATTTGTCTAGGATACTTTTAATGCCATAAGTCGAACAAAAATTTACCAATCCTTGTGAAATTTGATAGTGGCTTAGATTCTAGGACGATAACTGTTTTCTGTGAAAAAGGGCGAAATCGGTTGAAACCACGCCCAGTTTTTATACACAGTCAACCGTCTGTCCTTCCGCTCGGCCGTTAACAAGATAACTTGAGCAAAAATCGATATATCTTTACTAAACTCAGTTCACATACTTATCTGAACTCACTTTGGTTTGGTGTAAAAAATCGCCGAATTTTTGGATATCGAATGTTACGAAAAATGAAAAAAATGCCATAATTGGATTGGTTTATTGACGCAAAATACAACTGTAGAAAAAAAATTTGCAAAATAGATGTGATACCTACCATATTAAGTGGAAGAAAATGAAAAAAGTTCTGCAGGGCGAAATCAAAAGCCCTTGAAACCTTGGCAGAAATACTGTTCGTGGTATTACATATATAAATAAATTAGCGGTATCCGACAGATGACGTTCTGGGTCACCCTGGTCCACATTTTGATCGATATCTCGAAAACGCTTTCACATATACAACTAAGGGCCACTCCCTTTTGAAACCCTCATTAATACCTTTCATTTGATACCCATATCGTACAAACAAATTCTAGAGTCAATCCTGGTCCACTTTTAAGGCGATATATCGAAAAGGCGTCCATCTATAGAACTAAGGCCCACTCCCTTTTAAAATACTCATTAACACTCTTCATTTGATACCCATATCGTACAAACAAATTCTAGAGTCACCCCTGGTCCACCTTTATGGCGATATCTCGAAAAGCGTCTACCCGTAGAACCAAGGCCCACTCCCTTTAAAATACTCATTAACTCCTTTCCTTTGATACCCATATTGTACAAACGCATTCTAGAGTCAACCCTGGGCCACCTTTATAACAATATCCCGAAAAGGCGTCCACCTATAGAACTGAGGCCCACTCCCTTTTAAAATACTCATTAGCACCTTTCAGCTGATACCCATATTGTACAAACAAATTCTAGAGTTACCCCTGGTCCACCTTTATGGCGATATTTCGAAAAGGCGTCCACCTATAGAACTAAGGCCCACTCCCTTTTAAAATACTCATTAACATTCTTCATTTGATACCCATATCGTAAGAACAAATTCTAGAGTCACCCCTGGTCCACCTTTATGGAGATATCTCGAAAAGGCGTCCACCTATAGAACTAAGGCCCACTCCCTTTTAAAATACGCATTAAGACCTTTCATTTGATACCCATATCGTACAAACAAATTCTAGAGTCACCACTGGTCTACCTTTATGGCGATATCTCGAAAAGGCGTCCACCTATAGAACTAAGGCCCACGCACTTTTAAAATACTCATTAACATTCTTCATTTGATACCCATATTGTAAAAACAAATTCTAGAGTCACCCCTGGTCCACCTTTATGGAGATATCTCGAAAAGGCGTCCACCTATAGAACTAAGGCCCACTCCCTTTTAAAATACGCATTAAGACTTTTCATTTGATACCCATATCGTACAAACAAATTCTAGAGTCACCACTGGTCCACCTTTATGGCGATATCTCGAAAAGGCGTCCACCTATAGAACTAAGGCCCACGCACTTTTAAAATACTCATTAACATTCTTCATTTGATACCCATATCGTACAAACAAATTCTAGTGTCAGCCCTGGTCCACCTTTATGGCGATATCCCTAAATGTCGTCCACCTATAGAACTATGGCCCACTCCCTCTTAAAATACTCTATAATGCCTTCTATTTGATACACATGTCATACAAACACATTCCAGGGTTACCCTAGGTTCATTTTCCTTCATGGTGATTTTCCCTTATTTTGTCTCCATATCTCTCAACTGAGTATGTAATGTTCGGTAACACCCGAATTTAGCCTTCCTTGCTTGTTTTTAAAATAAATTAATTTGATATTACGGAGTTCAATTTGTTTATCAAACAAATTTAGGAAAAATACCTTTACCTAGAAAATTTCAGGCAATCCACTCGCAAAGAGCAGCGATCCTCTTATCGAATTCGATACGTGCATATTTAATATGCGCATTCCATTTTCCACACGTTGCGTTCGTACTTCAAGCCCAGTTCAATACGGTAGCAGAAAGGCAGTAACAGTTCAGTTTGGTTCAAGATAAAAGGTTATTATCCAGTGTTCGAATGACTTCTCGGGTCAAATAAATAAATTTTTTATATATCTACATCATGACGCAATAAAACCATACAGGTGAAGTCAGAAGTACAACAACAAAAGTTTGACGGCCCTCATAATCCGGTTATGAATTTTGAAGTAGTAGGCAGGGACAATTGGTGGCAGCATTTTGCTACTTTATACTTCATTATTAATATTATATGCGGAAAATAGTAAAACTCGACATATTTTCCCATTGAAAACGGAGACATGAAAGAAAGTAGAAGAAAGAACAAAGTAAAAAGAAAAGAAATGAGAAAAATAGGGAGTTGATAGTTTGAGACAAAGAAGTAAAAACAAATTGACAGGAAGGTTAAGAGTTAGATTTGGAAAAGAGCAAGAGCGGGAAGTGTAAGAGGAAAGACGGGAAGCACGAAAGGAATAGAGAAATTAAAGGTTCCGATTAAGTTAAACTATAATATGTAGAGGGATTAGGGAAAAAGAGAGGAGGAGTGTTATACAGAGGAGAGGCAAAGGGACGGATGGACAAAGTCAGGGAGTATTTGTTTATCTAAACGTTTCTAGGGTTTAAAATTTATAGAGAATGACGGAACATCGTTTCAAAACAATTCTCACTCTTACCCTGCCGGAAAAATCAGTTCCTTTGTATTATCGGCCTTCATCTGAAGACTTCTGCCAAGAAAGTCAAAAATACTCCTGAAAATTTTGAGTAAAAATTCCATAGAGCACTTACAACCATTCTGTCTGGAAATGCTTTGAAAGACATCAGCGTTTGCTGCTTTTAAAACACTTTTCTGGGCTATCATAACATGACTAAAGACACACAAACAAAAAGTTTCGTGCACACGCAGCCCTGTTCTTGTTGTTATTGTCGTGGTCGTGACAGCATGTTTCGTGCAAAATTCTCAACATTTTCATGCGTTAATTTACGCGACATATCCGCATAATTTCCCCAAATTTTAATTGTATGTGTTCATATAAACGTTAACGATAATCAGACAATGGCTCAGCTAACAATAGGGGCAGCATCAGTTGCAGCAATTACAAGCAGGAAGCATTTAGACAACAAAAAAAGCACAACAACAAAATATATAAACAAGAATTTGATGCACGAGCGATGAAAACAATGAATACAACAATAGATGAAATACAAAACCAACAAAAGGATATTCAGAAACAACAACAATAGCACTCTTCATACTAAACGGTATTTGTAAGCTATCAATGACTTCCGTTGCCACTTTAAGCCTTAGCGCATCGTTCATTTTGTTGTTGTTAACGTTGTTGGTGGCTCGTATAACTTATGACTGTAAGCTGTTGACTGTTGGTTAGCAATTATATCAGCAGTGGTGTAGTGAGGTGGAGGCAAGTGGGCATCTTGCCCTTGGCGCTACTCAAAGGGGTGCCAAATGGTCCCCAAAGCAAAACTTCCTGGATAATTTGTAATTTTATTATAACTGATTTCTGGAAAAAAAATTTTATACTAAAAAATGCATGCATATATCCCGAACACTTGCGAAAGGTTGTAGAATAATTGAAGACATATATCTTTTTTTCTCACTTCTACGTTACGCTGGGAATTATTAAATGACCTTAATTTTAGAATTGGATTTCTCTTAGACGTTAGTAATTTGTTAAACAAGGATAATAACGACTTAGAAAGAAATTGTAAAAACTTGTGTGAATTTTATAATACAGATATCGACGGAACAGAACTTTTTATCGAAATATGGGACTGCAAAATATTACTTTGCAGTAGAAAAGAAATTAAACCTAAAATTCCGTTACAATTACTTTCTTCTATAATCTCGTATGGAGAAGATGTTTTTCCAAACTTGCGAGTGGCACTTCAAATATTCTTAACTATCTCAGTATCAATTGCTAACTGCGAACGTTTTTTCAGCAAACTAAAACTGATTTTGAGGCCTAAGTGACGTAACATTAGTAAGTATGGAAAAAGAAAAATTTGAAATGATAAATTTTGATGATATCATTGATATATTTGCTTCCTCAAATATTATTATTAAATATGTATTTGAGTCTACTTATAGATGATATATTCAGCCAACAACTTTATTGGTTTGTTAATTTTTGAATATATAAAATTA
The DNA here is from genome assembly GCF_040869045.1 of Eurosta solidaginis. Lineage (NCBI taxonomy): Eukaryota > Metazoa > Arthropoda > Insecta > Diptera > Tephritidae > Eurosta > Eurosta solidaginis. Next base: position 205,243,425 of record NC_090321.1, on the reverse strand, counting down.
TATTGTTTTGGTAATTTAGCGCCAAAAAACTATTTTTATCCGGGCGCAAGAAAACCTCCCTACGTCACTGTAAATCAGTATAGAGCATAAGCACGCATGCATGAATGTCAGCAACAGCAGTGTTGTACATGATACGAGTATAATGGATGCATGATTAAAAACAAAAACAACATCAACATCATGACACAACATGTGCGTAAGCCAGATTTGGAACTTCCCTTCGTCGTATAACAGAACACAGTAGCGTTTATGGGCATAATGACCGTCATATTTACTTATGTTATGCTATTTATTTTTATTGTTGTTGTCGCTGTTTTTGCATGTTTGTGACAGTGCCATTGGCAGTTTTATAAAGTAATTCAAAAGTTTCAGCGTCAGCCCCAATAGCAAAAGCAACCATCGGAAGGCAAACAATAGCAGCAATGGCAGTAATAACATGTGACAAAAAATGGAGGGCTGACATAAGGTTAACGTTCGTAATGTCAATTGACCTTATGACCACTTCAAATGCCCACAAAGTAGATTGAAGTTATAATCACATGAAATGGTCAAAACGTTAAATGTCAATGTTAATGATTTGTAATAAAGTCGCTACTGTTTTTCCAAAGTGGCCACAAGGTCAATTATTTTGTTTCGGAACTCCATGTATCAAAATGTTAGCAAATTTTGGATAACTGTTACGATTTATCAAGTTCGCTATATTTTTGCTTAGTCGAAGGAGAAGATAAATTTTTTTATTTAAAATGTTCGAATACGGTGCTCCTTTTACATTATTTTTGTCTTCTTTTAGTGAAAAATTTTGAGGCCTTAATTAATAAACAACAGAAATTATTGTGCTGTTTCTTAATTTTTGTATGTCTTATTGTTTTTCTAATGACCAGCAAAGTGCGTTTCTATGTTCTACTCATTTCGTACAACAATTTTGTTTCCGCTATAAAGAGTGTTTTGTTGTTTTTCTAGTATACATATGTATGTGTATGAGTAGAGCTAAGGAAGCTTACCACACACACACACACATTGATATGACGCTCACCTAAATCAAAAGGGAGATAACTCAAAAATTTTAAATTTGGAAGGTATGACTACCACCAGCCTTCCCAATTAACTATGAACTCAAATAATTAATACCTTCTTTAGACAGCGAGAAATGTCTTTGTAAAAATTAAAGTGTGCATTGACGCATATGATGAAGGCATTCCGTTGTTGCGTTTGTGAAAACTGATTTGATCTACGTTTGTGATACCAGTATCTGATAAAAACAGGAATTTTTGCAGTATTAACCAAACTATTCTCGTTTTGGAAAATTTGGAAAAATTAAAACAATTTTTTATACTCAATTGAGCAGAGCTCACAGAGTATATTAAGTTTGATTGGATAACGGTTGGTTGTACATATATAAAGGAATCGAGATAGATATAGACTTCCATATATCAAAATAATCAGGATCGAAAAAAAATTTGATTGAGCCATGTCCGTCCGTCCGTCCGTCCGTCCGTTAACACGATAACTTGAGTAAATTTTGAGGTATCTTGATGAAATTTGGTATGTAGGTTCCTGAGCACTCATCTCAGATCGCTATTTAAAATGAAAGATATCGGACAATAACCACGCCCACTTTTTCGATATCGAAAATTTCGAAAAACCGAAAAAGTGCGATAATTCATTACAAAAGACCGATAAAGCGACAAAACTTGGTAGTTGAGTTGAACTTATGACGCAAAATAGAAAATTAGTAAAATTTTGGACAATGGGCGTGGCACCGCCCACTTTTAAAAGAAGGTAATTTAAAATTTTGCAAGCTGTAATTTGGCAGTCGTTGAAGATATCATGATGAACTTTGGCACGTACGTTACTCTTATTACTATATGTACGCTTAATAAAAATTAGAAAAATCGGAGAAGGACCACGCCCACTTTAAAAAAAAAATTTTTTTTAAAGTAAAATTTTAACAAAAAATTTAATATCTTTACAGTATATAAGTAAATTATGTCAAGATTCAACTCCAGTAATGATATGGTGCAACAAAATACAAAAATAAAAGAAAATTTAAAAATGGGCGTGGCTCCGCCCTTTTTCATTTAATTTGTCTAGGATACTTTTAACGCCATAAGTCGAACAAAAATTAACCAATCCTTTTGAGATTTGGTAGTGGCATAGATTTTATGGCGATAACTGTTTTCTGTGAAAATGGGCGAAATCGGTTGATGTCACGCCCAGTTTTTATGCACAGTCGTCCGTCTGTCCTTCCGCATGGCCCTTAACACGATAACTTGAGCAAAAATCGATGTATCTTTACTAAACTCAGTTCACGTACTTATCTGAACTCACTTTATCTTGGTATGAAAAATGAACGAAATCCGACTATGACCACGCCCACTTTTTCGATATCGAAAATTACGAAAAATGAAAAAAATGCCATAATTCTATACGAAATACGAAAAAAGGGATGAAATATGTTAAGGTAATTGGATTGTTTTATTGACGCGAAATATAACTTTAGAAAAAACTTTATAAAATGGTTGTGACACCTACCATATTAAGTAGAAGATAATGAAAAGTTCTGCAGGGCGAAATAAAAAACCCTTAAAATCTTGGCAGGTATTACATATATAAATAAATTAGCGGTATCCAACAGATGATGTTCTGGGTCACCCTGGTCCACATTTTGGTCGATATCTGGAAAACGCCTTCACATATACAACTACCACCACTCCCTTTTAAAACTCTCATTAATACCTTTAATTTGATACCCATATCGTACAAACTCATTCTAGAGTCACCCCTGGTCCACCTTTATGGCGATATTTCGAAAAGGCGAACACCTATAGAACGAAGACCCACTCCCTTTTAAAAATACTCATTAACACCTTTCATTTGATACCCATATCGTACAAACAAAGTCTAGAGTCACTCCTGGTCCAGAAAGGCCCACTCCCTCTTAAAATACTCATTAACTCCTTTCGTTTGATACCCATTATTGCACAAACGAATTCTAGAGTCACTCCTGGCCCACCTTTATGGCGATATCTCGAAACGGCGTCCACCTATGGAACTAAGGATTACTCCCTTTTAAAATACTCATTATCACCTTTCATTTGATACCCATATCGTACAAACGCATTCTAGAGTCACACCTGGTCCATCTTTATGGCGATATCTCGAAAAGGCGTCCACCTATAGAACTAAGGCCCACTCCCTCTTAAAATACTCATTAACTCCTTTCGCTTGATACCCATATCATACAAACGAATTCTAAAGTCACCCCTGGTCCACCTTTATGGCGATATCTCGAAAAGGGGTCCACCTATAGAACTGAGGCCCACTCCCTTTTAAAATAATCATTAACACCTTTCATTTGATACCCATATCATACAAACAAATTCTAAAGTCACCCCTGGTCCACCTTTATGGCGATATCTCGAAAAGGCGAACACCTATAAAACGAAGGCCCACTCCCTTTTAAAAATACTCATTAACACCTTTCATTTGATACCCATATTGCACAAACGAATTCTAGAGTCACCCCTGGCCCACCTTTATGGCGATATCTCGAAACGGCGTCCACATATAGAACTAAGGCTCACTCCCTTTTAAAATACTCATTAACACCTTTCGTTTGATGCCCATATTGTGCAAACACATTCTAGAGTCACCCCTGGTCCATCTTTACGGCGATATCTCGAAAAGGCGTCCATCTATAGAACTTAGGTCCACGCCCTTTTAAAATACTCATTAATACCTTTCATTTGATACCCATATCGTACAAACGCATTCTAGAGTCACCCCTGGTCCACCTTTATGGCGATATCTCGAAACGGCGTCCACCTATGGAACTAAGGATTACTCCCTTTTAAAATGCTCATTAACAGCTTTCATTTGATACCCATATCGTACAAACGCATTCTAGAGTCACCCCTGGTCCATCTTTACGGCGATATCTCGAAAAAGCGTCCATCTATAGAACTTAGGTCCACGCCCTTTTAAAATACTCATTAATACCTTTCATTTGATACCCATATCGTACAAACGCATTCTAGAGTCACCACTGGTCCATCTTTACGGCGATATCTCGAAAAGGCGTCCATCTATAGAACTTAGGTCCACGCCCTTTTAAAATACTCATTAATACCTTTCATTTGATACCCATATCGTACATACGCATTCTAGAGTCAACCCTGATCCACCGTTATGGCTATATCCCTAATGGCGTCCACCTATAGAACTATGGCCCACTCCCTCATAAAATACTCTTTAATGCCTTTCATTTGATACACATGTCATACAAACACATTCCAGGATTTCCCTCGGTTCATTTTCCTACATGGTTATTTACCCTTATGTTGTCACCATAGCTCTCAACTGAGTATGTAATGTTCGGTTACAGCCGAACTTAACCTTGCTTACTTGTTGAGTATGCAGTTTTTTAGTTCGTAGAATTTCGTTGTGAAAAACTTATTTCGCTTAAGGGACTTTCTTGTGTTCGTCCCCATAATGATCTCACCTCAGTGGAGTTCACTATTAGGGAAGATGGCATCAAATCGTACTGAATTGATCTAAACAGTCTCTTTTACGCTGAAATTTACAACAAAGCATTCTCTTCGGAGTAATGTGGTCTTTTGGTTTAAGTCGCTTAAACACCAATTAAGTTCGCTCTTGGAGGATCCGTTACCAAGTTCTGAATTGTCGCTTTAACTGTTCTAAGCTATACCTTAACTTTTCAATTGATTCTTCTGCGGAACATCAAGGAAAATGTTGATCATATCCCTTAATTTTGCCTGATGAATAAATGGCTGATAAAGCAAATGTTCATCGTTTGTAACTAACAAGTGATAATTGAAAGGGTAGGGTATGTGCTAATACTTATTTTTGAAATGTTTGAAAGTGTGTTAGGCTATGTTGGACGGTAAGGCGGACGAAAAGGTTTCAATTACAACCCATAATTGTGTTGCAGTTTAATCTTGCTGCTCAGAAAATGTTTTCCACATCCCTTAATTTTTAAAAATTCTTCATGCATCTGGCAGGGTCGCATGCATTAAAACTACGAATTATTTATACAGCGAATTATTTAAACTTAGAATAGAATGGTCATGGAACTCAAGGTGTAGTTAGATTGCAACCGGATGCCATTTTCCTTGAAATCTTAGGAGGTTGTGATAAACACCATATCTTACCAAGGTTAGACCTTGTGATTGTATTCACTCGATTACAAGCTAATTTGGTACCAATGATTCGGCTACGAAGTGTTTGGGCAGCGAACATGGATCCGATAGCTGGTTCATTGATCATGCAATTAGATCGGTGTGTTTTCACATAGTGAGGTTGAGCCTTAGAGTTAGGTACTCACATTAAAAGCAAACTAACTAGCCAGGATCAGCCCCAATATATCCATGTATAACCCACTTTAAAGTGGTCTTACATGACATCAACCAACTTTTCATTTGCATTGTAAAACTAGGACCTCTAAAACCATTATCTGTCTGATCCAACCCTGTTGAAACTGCATGTTTCCTCAGAGTACCGTTAGAGGATACTGATGACAATCAGTGAGTGAGTCGCACTTACTGGATGGGGCGAAGAATTGCTACAAAAACAAAAACAACAGTTGAACATGATCCACCAAGCAGGAAAGGCGTGGACAGAGGAGAAGGGCTGCAAAATTTTTAAGATCATAATTTGCAAATCCTATGGTAGTAGACTCACAAAGTTGCTCACATCTCTAAAGAGAGTATTTAAAGCTTACGATGGGCATGCTAACTAAACACTGCCTCGCCAGTAACAGCAGATGGAAGAAACGATTGAGCATGTTTTGTGTTCTTTTCCTGTGCTCGCGAGTTTAAGGATGCAGATACTAGAGGTGGCAGTTAGATTCCAGAAAACTTTTGGTGTTTGTCAAAAGGACGGAGTTATTTTAAAATGTAAGTAATTGAGGTTTTTCCGTTTTTTTGTCAGACAAATTTTGTTGACACTATGGGCACTTTCAGTCTGTTTGAGGTCATTTTTGACCGGCCAGTTGAACCTTACCTTAAACAAGTTTTTTAAAGTAGAAGAAAATTTTTCTAAGCGAGGTCGCCCCTCGGTGGTGTTTGGCAAGCACTCCGATTGTATTTCTGTCATGAAAAGCACTCAGTAAAAACTCACCTGTCTTGCAGATACCGTTCGGAGTCGGCATAAAACAAGTAGTTCCCTTCCGGCCAATTTGTAGGAAAAATTAAAAAAAAAGGAGCACGACGCACAGTAGCATTTTTGCATGATTTAGACGTGAGAAAGTAAAACTTTTCAAGTCATTTCTTTTTGAAATTTGAATGCAGTTTGTTTTTAAACTGTCAACAGTATATAACGGTAATTATCATTTCTTATAATTATTGTTTTTCATTGAATAATTTGCTATCAAACTGTGAGTTGTTGATGACGCGCTAAGTAGTAAAATTAACAGAAGTAAAATAACGCGTGGTTTAAAATTAAATATAACTTTGTGGTGAAACAAAAGCTAAAATGTTTTTGGTTATTTAAAATCTACACGTAAATTATATTATTTTGCAAGTGTTCAAAAGTTTTTTGGTTGAGTATTTTTTACGAAATTATAAGTTTTTTAATGTGGATTATTTTTGTGCTTAAAATATATAAAACCGTGAAAAGAAAAGTCTGCCAAAAGTTGGAACCACGCTGTACCAATTTCTACAATAATTCAATATTGTTGCATATAACTAAAATAATTCTTCATCCCCGTAGGTCCCCCTTTTGATATAATGACGATCACAAAGAGGGAGTTGTATGAGCAGTTGGGTTGCAGAACGTGGCCAAAAAGCAAAAGGATAAACCTGTTTTAGACCACGTGTGTACTGTTTTAGGGAGGGAGTAAATAGAGACGAGGGATTGTATGATGAATGCTGCAGTAAAGTTCGGTTTTTTTTATCAAACTTTGTATGAGATGGATTCAAGTGAATTACACCAATTTTAATTTTATTGGAAAGTTTACTTAATTTCTTGAAGAAGATAAGAAGTTCAAATATATGTGTGTTCAATTGTGAACAAAGGAACATGATAAAGCTATACAAAATTTTTTGTGGATTAAATTCAAAATTTTTGTGGGGGGGGTCGGACCCCAAGCCCCCAGCCACCCTTCGCTTATCCTCACTGAAGGGGAGTAAGGCATGCAAATATATACACTTGGTTTGAATGAATTATGTATATTAATTTTTCAGTGAGTTATTAATTTTTCGCGTCTAAATCATGCAAAAATGCCACTGCGCGACGCAAATTGGAAGAGAAGCTCGGCCTTAAATCTCTTCGGAGATTATCGCACTTTATATTTATATATTTTTATTTAGTTGCACCTTACCTAGCCTTGCATGGAGGAACATTTTAAATACAAAAAATTTGTCAAAAGTCCAAGCGGCCCTTGGTTCAGTCGCCATTGATTTTTTTCCGATTTTGGAGGTTAGGGCGAACCACAGCCAGCTTAGTTAATTTAGGTAGCGGACTCGGACTCAGTGGATTCAAAACTCATACGAATACATGTAGTGGTGTAAGTTTTTTGCTTTTGTTTGCAGTAAACCGTAGCTTGACCATTCTACTTTTGTGCTCAGCGCAGATTATCTTGGCTTGAGAGATCAAGGAGGCGGAACCAAATTTCAATGTGAAGAAAAGTAAACTTAAAATACAAAAGCCGTATTTGATTCTATCTTTTCAAAATGAGTCCTTTCAAATAAAGCTATTTTTTAAGGGACAAATAATATTTTTGAAAAGGTGCACAAAAATATACCTAAAACAATTAATAACCTGATTTACTAAAGTTTTTAACAATAACATTTTGCTGATGACATTAGCGAAGGCAGCTGCTACTTTGCTGAGATATTTGAAGGCCGAGCAAAGCAGTGAAGCATACAAACATTTAAGCACAGGTAGAACAAGAAATTAGTGAAATCTGCTAGACACACTTCGAAAGCGCTGATCCCGTCAGTTTGCCGATCTCGATATAATGCCTACCTGTTAAACTATAAAACGTGAGCAAAACTATGCAAATAGAGCATTCCGCATTCTGTAGAGATCGCCCACGCAGCAGAACAATAAAAAAAAATATGGAAAAATTGAGTAGCGAACTTAATCGAGGAGATAAAATAAAATTGCAAAAACACATAGAAGAAATAAGAAACGATTTAAATAATATAGAAGATATACTAAAAAATTTCGATAACAAAACTGTGATAAAGTTCATACGTAAAAATTTGCAAGAACTACAACTATATCAACCGGATATAAAGAACCGCGAAGCAAACGAAGTTTTCAAAACTTGGATAGAGGAAAAGAAAATTTTATTTCGGAGAATGGAAGCCAGGCTTGGTGGTCAAAGTAAGCTAAAACGAAAGAGGGATGTGGACGATGTGAGTAAAAATCCAACCAAAAAGCGCTACTACGAGTCTGGCATCGATGCGTTACTAGCGGCAGCTGCACTATTAGATGCTAGAGAAGGTCTCCAAAATATATGTGCTTGTATAGAGTACGAAATTCAATGTATACAGCATTTGGACTTATCAACAGAAGTAATTGATTTATCACAAGCTGTTGAACGCGTTCCAAGTGAAACAGTAAAACCTATGGACTTATCACATTCCGCTACTATGCGAGTTCCAACACGAAAAACGGTATTTGCAGTTAATAGCTGCTTATTTGGAAATCCACGAAGACCTGTTCTTTGGAAATGTCCTGCTCAATCACCAAAGTTGTCTAGTAATCACGAACGGGATCGATATGTTGATTACGAGCAACATGGTTCAAGTTTTGACAGTTCAAAAGAGGAGAACATGCTTTCAGAGACAGAAACAGAAAATTCACAAAACTGTAAAGATATATCGCCAATAACAACGAAAGCACAGCTCACATATGCAAATGCACCGTTATCACATTCAACGCCACACGCAACTGTTATAAAGAGAGTCATGCCAACTGAGCGTGCGCAAAAAGTTGTTAAGAGAATCGTTGAGAGGCCTACATTAGCTGTGGTACCGCAAATAGTGAGCGAATCCACTTGCGATAGAAAAGCGTTATATAACAACCCGCAAAAAGTTAATGGAGCATCAGTAACAGCTGATCAAATGCAAGAAATCACAGCTGACGAGCTTAGAAGAAAAGCAGCACAACGAATTGAAGATGCAAAAATTGAAGATTATATATTAATTGGACCAAATGGCACACTAATTCCGAAGCTTCAATATGAGAAAGTCAATTGGAAAACACCATCAACAGCTACACGTAGCTTTTTGCTTGCACTTTTTAACGACGAATATCTTGCTAGTCATTGTTTGAGCGGCAAGCCGTCACCAGCATTCATAGGACGCCAACGACCGACTAAGGCACAATTAGATCCGGCAAAGATTAAGGATATAATTCATTGTGTTATGAATCAGTTGAGTTGTACAGATCGCGAAGTTAAACAAACAATAACAACACAATGCGCTGATTCTGCGAAGAAAATGCGCAAAAGAAAGAATGGGCAGCAACAAAAATAGGAATAATAATAATGCGGAATCAGCTGATGAAAATTGCTGTACGTCTTATAGATTTTATAGAGACTAAGTAAGGCATTTGCACTTAACATTTTTTTTGTGATCGTTTAATCAAAGACAATAAATAATTGATTTAAATTTTAAATATAAAAATTCCTAATTTTGTTTAACCACCATATGTTGCATGCATATGTATATGTGTGTGGTATTATAAAAATATCGAAAGTGCCTGCGTGGTGGGTACTTAAGGAAATGGGACGGTTTCTATAGATCGATATGTGCGGCAAGTTGAGGCAGTTTGAGCTGTTTGGCTTTTTTTGTTTGAATTTCGTGGAAGGAGGTAATGCTTTGTACAATGAACGGGATTTAAAGCCTCAATGCGAAACCCGCCGAATGTAGGATTTGCTTCTACCATGAATGGTTACTCACTTAAATCACACCTCCCACGTCTTTCGCAATTCCTCGTAAACGGGACCACGTTTATTTTTACATCGGGTACGGATGAACGCTGCGTGTGCTCCATGGCCACTACCATACTTATGGGCTAGACATGCATCTACCCGTTTGCTGAAAAGTATAAGCCACATATTTGGGCTCACCACCTGTCACTTCGGTAGGTCATGTTACTGATGACATTGCTCGGCGATACATCACCAAGTATTTTTTCTACCCTCCTTTATTCGGCGAAATGCTCGCATTCTACGAAGGTTTGGCGTACATCGTCAAACTTTTTCCAGTTCAGACAGTTCGGGCTTTCAGCCTTGCCCATTCTGCGTAGATGTTTATGGAGTTAACCTCGTCCAGTTAGAAATTGGGTCAAGTAAAAGTCGAGCTCTCCGTTTGATTGTTTCAAACATGGGTTCAGTTCACGAATTCCTTCTCTCGTGCTATTTCCTGTGGTGCTGCATCCCCACTGCTGTTGCCATCGCACGGTGGGGTACTTGATCAATCTAGCTGACCAAAATTTAAACAGCAGTTATTTCTGTTCAAAAATTGGTTGTCTCACGTCATTGTTACGAAAGGAAATATTTGACAGTAAATTCACGGTGTTCCGCGCAAAATTACTATGGATCAGGACCCCGGTTTCAGATGGACCCGGGGTAATTTTTTTGGCATTACATGAGATATATCAATATGGGTATCAAACGAAAAGTATCCACTTAGAATTGCCACCTCACCTTCTTTTTTATATTACTTTGTTATCCTCTACCATCTCGCGATTTGAATCAAATTTGGTACATCGATATAGTATTACATTTTAAAACTTTTCGCCTATGCGTTGCCACTGAGAATGTTTTCACAAGGTTGCCACCTTTTGCCATTAAGGGTATCAGTCTCTTACAAAATTGATCACCACTCAAAAAATCGCGGGTATGCGCAACCGTTTTTGTTAATACACTTTGAAACTTTATTGCCTAAAAATTACTGACATGATATGCCATGAAAAAAGATGTATCGTTTTGTTTGCAAGGTTTTCAAAAAATTAATATTGAAAAGTAATAGTATTTCAAGTAGAATAACTCAGTTAAAACATGCGTTACAAAAAAGTCTAACATATGAATTAAAAACACATTTACCTGTCCTAAAAGAAAATGTAACTAGATTTTATTAAGGCTAAACAAGTGAACAAGTATTTAGTTTAGAAAGGTATATTGCTTTTTAATCAAAAAATACAAATACAACATATGAATTAAAAACACATTTACCTGTCCTAAAAGAAAATGTAACTAGATTTTATTAAGGCTAAACAAGTGAACAAGTATTTAGTTTAGAAGGGTATGTTGCTTCGTAATCAAAAAATACATCGAACTGCACACAATTTTTATACAACTTTAGATTGCGCGGTTAGCTCCGTTGACGTTGCAGATGCGTTTTGGGGTATGTATACTATTCAGTGGACATATAGGAATGCCAGGGAATATACTTAAAAAAAAAAATTTAATATTTTAAAAAATCGACTTTTGCCCAACTAGATTGATATTATACCCCACCGTGCACCGTCGAATCGATTATTTTCTGTAGATTGCTTTTCTCTCTTCAGCGAGAAGATATTTCGTTATGTTCCCCGCCCAGGCGAAGACAATTTCGGCCTGTAACTTGCTGACAGCGAGCCTATGCAAGGCAAGGAAGGAAAGGTTTATTATAGGTGTATTATCGACACAATATACTTGTAGACGAGTTATCGGTTTGCTATCGAAAGGTTATATATTTGATATGGTTAACAAAGGTCAAGCGTGAGTTACCGGTTTGTTATAGATTTATTATAAATATATATATATATATTTTTTTTTTTTCAAAAATCTATCGATTACTTATCGAAAAATTATCTATTGGCTGTAGAAAAGTTATCAATTTGGTGCAAGTGAATGAATAATTTACTTTCATTTCCTAATAACGAACCATCGGTTTGTTAGAAAACGGATTTTTATAAAACTTCAATACAAAATCGATGACACATCTGAAACCGTCTATAACAAGCCGATAAGAAATTAGTACGAAGCCAATTATGATGATAACAAGCCAATAACAAACCGAGCTCTTTTCAAAATCCTGACATTTTTATTCCTAGAAAAGTTGCCCCTGTTGTGATTTTATTTAACACTAACGGCAGCTCTAGTTATTTATTTTTCCGGTATCACCGGGCACAATAGTTTGAAAAAAAGCCACCAAATGTGAATGGATATGATTGTTGAGTGGCATAGGTTATTCTGGTTCAGACGATTTAGTCAGATCACATCATAATGCTTACTTAGAAGTCTGCGTATCGGCGTAGTAGATGCAACCATGGGAAGCGTTGGTTATTTGGGGTGTTTCTGTTGGAAACATTTTATAAGAAACTGCTTGTATATATGTATATCATACCTGTCTGCAGGTCAGATAGAACGCCATAATTAACCATGTCAAAATCTCCATACAGGTCGAGCGCCGCGAGCACTAACCGGTGGCGTGGGTTTTTCTTGACTTCGTCTGTAATCTGAGTATTATTTGGCGCCGTGGTAATGATATGCTATTTACGGAATTCATGATGTCTTCGCTCTACATATATCAATATCCTGCTGGTTTTCTTTAAATTTTTATACATTTTATAAAAATGGAATTGTATATGGTTTGTGACAAATCTCAAAATTGTATGTCCTTAAAGGAGACGAGATTATTATTATTATTATAATCCAATATAATAATATTACCAATAAGTGTACCGAAATGTACAGGATGACGATCGGAGATGATTTAGCCTTATCCGTCTGTCTGTTTGAAGGCAAACTAGTCATTAAATTTTTGAGACATCTTTATGGAAAATGGTCGGCAGGTATATTTGCTTTAAAGTTCATCAAATTATTACGTATATAGTATGTATTGTTGTATGAAAGTAGTAGAGATATGTCTTATTTATCAACTGCTGGAATATCAAACAATCTCGCCTGCTGTTTCGAAAACGCCCTATATACATAAAAAAATTTTTCTCATTGCATACTTTCAGGAGTATCTCAGATATATGCATGTGTTTGTGTATTCACTCTCTGCTGCTCGTATTCGTACATGGTACATATGTGTAGACGCAATTATTGTTTCGTTTATGTGGATACATAATGATTGATCTATGGATGTGAATTCACGTCACTGCTTAGCATCGGCTTAGAGACCATAGCATCGCTCAATGCTGCTAACATTCGTTACACTGCTCTCCACTTAAGTCTGATCGTCCCGATCAGACAAATCTCCCGATCTAAACGTCGCTTGCATCTCTAAATGTACCACTCTTCTACTCCGTGGTTTCTCAATGCTTTGTATGCGGTAGATGGTATCACTGATCTTCTTAACAACCTTGTACGGGCCTTCCCAACTGCACCGAAATTTGGCTGGAACACCTTTCCGCCGGTGAGGGTTGTTTAACAGTACCAAATCTCCCGCCAAGAAACCTTCCGAATTAAAGTTCTTGTCATGCCAGTGTTTCATCTTACTGCTCATTACCCTGGGCCGTTCCTTCACACTCTGTTGTTTGGCCAATGAACTACTTCGTAGAGCTTGCGCTGGACGGATTTGCTTTGCATAATCAGTATCGTTCCGACGCTTCACAACAATAGTATGCCTTGGCTTGAAACCACCCTTGCATTCTTTCTGCGAAATCCTTTCCTTCATTTTAGTACGTCCGTTAGGGCTTTTCAATGCCAGTGTTTCTTTCACAGGTACCTTCGGTTTTGATTTGTTTGGCCCATTTGTTCCATCAACCTTTACCTTTGAATTTCGTGGCCTTTGTCGAGTCTTCTCCACCAGTACCCGATTACTGCTGAACCCTTTCTGCAACTTGAAGTTAAGTGGTATATCCTGGTTCTCATAACGCATCACCCTTCTCTGCATATCGATCTTGATGTCGTGGTCAACCATGAAGTCCACTCCCAATATGACTTATTCAACGATCTTCGCCACAACGAATTTGTGTAGAACCGTGACCTTTCCAATCAAGACTTCACATATCAATTCTCCCTGAACTTGGTTATACTCGCCAGTGACCGTACGCAACCTTGCTCCAGGTAACGGTTTTACTATCCTGTTGACCATGTCAGATCGTATCAAGGAATGAGATGCGCCCGTATCTACAGTCAGTACACGCTCACATTCCCTCTGACGGTAAGACTGCTTGATTTCCTTCCAATTTGCGACACAGATATCACAGGACATTCAATAGCCGGGGAAAGTTTTCGTTCTTTACATCCGACACACTCTTGCTCATTTCCTCCAGCTTTGCGTTTATGGCCACCCACATTGTTGGGACTGTTAGGACCAAGATCGCAATGACGTGCAATGTGACCGGACTTCCCGCATTTGAAGCATTTGATAACTTTTCACTCCGCTTTTGCGATCCTTTCAGCGCCTCCAATATTGCGTCTACCCACTCTGGCCTTTCTACTTCCACACGGCGTGCTTTGAAAACTGGCTTACACAGAAGCGACGCTGTTTCCTGAATCAGAGCTTGTGACACCGTTTCTGCGAATGTTGGCTTTGGGTTTGCGTATGTAGCTCGCTTTGTTTCGGCGTCCCATATGCCATTTATAAAGCTCTGAATCTTTACCCTTTCAGTGTATTCCACGGGTGCGTCCGCATTTGCTAAATGTGCTAGCCTTTCAATATCCGACGCAAACTCTTGCAATATTTCACCATGTCTCTGGGAGCGGTTCAGCAACTCCATTTGGTATATCTGTCTCCTATGCTCAGTTCCGTATCGTCTCTCTAGAGCGCCCATCAAAGCTTCATAACAGTTGCGTTCGCCCTCTGGAATGGTTTGTAAAATCTCAGCTGCAGGCCCTCTCAACGCCATGAATAGTGCAGCAACTTTATCTTCCGCATTCCAGTTGTTCACTGCTGCGGTCTTCTCAAACTGTAGCTTAAAGACCTGGAAAGGAACAGAACCGTCAAATGATGGTGTTTTTACCTTTGGATTGCTTGCTGAAACAGCTGGGAGGTTTAGTTGTAACTGCTCCATACGACCTTTTAACGCTTCGGCATCAATTTTGTCCTCGAGTTGTAAAATTTTTGCATCCTGCTCTTCCAGTTTCACAAAGAGCTGCGTTGATACCTGTTCCGAAGTTTGTGCCGACATTTCAGATATACGTGCCTCTTGCGCTACCAGTTGAGATACCAAATATGTCTTCTGTTCTTCCAATTGCGATATTATACGTGTCTCCTGTGATTCAATCTTCGCTGTTATACGGTTCTCCTGCGATTCTAGTTGAGATGACATTTGTGACGACATTTCTGAAATGCCTCCTGTGCCTCCATCTTGGATGTTGCTGTCGACGTTTGTGCAGATATTGCAGCTAATATTGTGTTCAAGTCTGCGTTCGCCATTGTCTGCGGTGTTTCGTTTTTCTCCTAAATTTTGGTTGTTGTTTCGTCCCCATCAGGATAAAAGACAAACTCGTCCACATCAATTCCTTGCAACTCCATTACCTCTCGTAGACGTGCTTGAAGTTTGATCTTATTGCCGGTTGTATTTAATCCACGGTTCTCCAACTCCTCTTTCAGTTGCTGGATCTTCAATTCACTGAACTTTGCCATGTCCAAGTTGTATTCCCAAACATCGGAATTTATTCAACAATTCCTCTTCTTACATTAATTGTAACGAATTTACTTGCAATTCTCTTTTTTACCCTTTCGCTAAGTTCGAATCACTAAACTGTTGAATAAATAACTCCAATATGTAATAATGTAAAATGGCCTTTATTAAAGTACTTCAAAATAACACTCAAACTGTGCAACGAATAGCTTGCTTAATAACCAAACTGATTGATAGCTCAAATGAAACTCTACTCTTGCTCGCTAGATAGCGTCTTAATCGAAATCTCAAATCAAACTGAATTCCAGCGCCTCTACAATTGCCGCCTTTTATACTCTCGGAGATCAACGTTCGCATCTTCTAGGCGCTTCCAGAATCAACTAGTCCAGCAGCTCTCAAACTTCTCAGCTGTAACTACAATTGCATAATTTTTTCTCATTGCATACTTTCAGGAGTATCTCAGATATAGGCATGTGTTTGTGTATTGACTCTCCGCTGCTCGTATACGTACATGGTACATATGTGTAGACGCAATTATTGTTTCCTTTATGTAGATACGTAATGATTGATCTATGGATGTGAATTCACGTCACTGCTTAGCATCGGCTTAGAGACGATAGCATCGCTCAGTGCTGCTAACATTAGTTACAATACTATATACATATAGCTCAGATCAAAGTAATTTTTTCAGGAAATCTTCTATGATATATTAGAATAAATATCACCAAGTTTAACGTTTTTATATTGGAAATTAAGGGAGAAATTGCCAAAAATATTTCTATCTGAACGATCGGTTTTATGGGATATAACTATATATAGCTCCGATCAAAGTGATTTTTTCAGGATATCTTCTATGATATATTAGAATATATATAACCGGGTTTCATGTTTATACTTTCTAAATTGCAGCAGGATTGACCAAAATCGTCTTATATGAACGTTCGGTTGTATGGGAGATATATGTTATAGTGGTCCGATCCTACCTAACCGACAAATGTCTAATATAATACAAAAATACATCCTTGTGCCAAATTTCATTGAGATATCTCAAAATTTGAGGGAGTAGTATGCGTTCAAACAGACAGACGGATGGACAGACGCAAATGGCTATATCAACTCGGTTCGCCGCCCTGATCAATTCGGTATACTTAATGGTGAGTCTATCTTATATATTTCTCAACGTTACAAACATCGGACCAAAGTTAATGTACCATTTCTTGTTCAAGAAAGGTATAAAAATTAAAGTTTTTTCAACCAAATAAAGCGTTTTTGAAGTAAATTCTGGAATATGGCGTTATGCAAACACTTTCTGAGATAGGGCATTTTCGAAACGGCAGCCGAGATAGGGTGATATTCCACTCAGCAGCTGATATAGTATATATCCCAAACAAGCTTTTCGTCATTTCTGCTTCAAATTTCAACAAATTACGCTTTACGTCATATATTCTTCAGGTAAGTGTTTTATACTCATAGCTACGTCATGCAGACAACAAGAAACGTAAAACTTTGTGTGACCATTCCCGGTCTATTTCTCAATTAATATTTATCGATAATATCATTTTTGTATGTACATCTATTCTTTATATATTACACATATTAGATAGCCGATTATTCGGATATAACGAATGTGATAAGATTATTGCTCAGCTTCAGCACAGCCGAAGACAGTCCCATTCTTACTTATTATATTTAACTTGACAAAAGCATTGTTATTGACAAAGCTTTTACAACAGCAACACACCAAACATACATATTTGATAATTATCCCATCTAGAAGTGATTTGACCATAAATGTCCAAAATTGTCCACAATCGTGACAGATATATCAAAGCTTTTGCTTTAACTCTTAAATATGCAAATTTAATTTATTTACCTATTTTGTTATTTTAGGGAGAGATAAATTTTCACGTATGTGTGCATTTCTATGAATAATTAGTTGTTGAAATGATTGAATTTAATTTGTGAAAATTTAATTCAATTTATTTTATATTGATACTAATCTCAGAATATGTGATATTGTTTATGCATGTAGAATACAAAAATATTTATACTAAATGTGGTAGCAAGTATGTACATAAATGTTTAAATCTTTTATTAATAAACAAAATTTAATGCATTTATTTTGTTGAATTTAATATTTGAACTTTTTGAAAAATTTGTTGAAAATTTATTGAAATTAAACAACGTAAATTTGTCGATCAATAGGAAGTTTTACGCTGCAGGACGACAGTCTGTTATTATTTACTGTGACGTACTTGCACGCTCACTCGAAAAAAAAAAAATTTAAACCGAATTTTCTATCTATTTTCGTCCTACGTAAAGAGCTGTTGAGTTAACTTCGTACCAATTTTCGATTCTGTATAGCTCGGTTCAACAGTGAAATCAACAAAAATAAATTTCCATAATAAGTAAGCCATAGCTTTGTTAACTTTACAATTACTAGTGTCAATTTGAGAACTAAACTCCGAAAATAACAGCCTTTCCTTAATTTTGGAATAACAGTAAAGGCTGTTGATATAACCGAGATCACCATGTTCATAAAAACAAATTAGTAGCCGCTGTGGTTCGCCTTAAAATAAGCTGAAGTGTTTGCTTAATATTGACAGTTATTCGCGGTTGAAATGACCAATAAAATCAGTTTTAATTTTATACAGATAATGACGATCTATCAATTTTATAGGATATTGGTAACTTTAGACAAACAGCAGCACTGCTCACTAATGTGCTTTTTTATACTCAGCTGAGCAGAGCTCACAGAGTATATTAATTTTGTTCGCATAACGGTACCCCGTAACGGCATAAACTAATCGAGATAGATATAGACTTCTATATATCAAAACGATCTGGGCGAAAAAAGAAATTCATTTAGCCATGTCTGTCCGTCCGTCCGTCTGTCCGTAAACACGATAACTTGAGTAAATTTTGAGGTATCTTAATGAAATTTGGTATGTAAGTTCCTGCGCACTCATCTCAGATCGCTATTTAAAATGAACGAAATCGGACTATAACCACGAAAAACCGAAAAAGTGCGATAATTCATTACCAAAGACGGATAAAGCGATGAAACTTGGTAGGTGGGTTGACTTTATGACGCAGAATAGAAAACAAGTAAAATTTTGGACAATGGGCGTGGCACCACCCACTTTTAAAATAAGGCAATTTAAAACTTTAGCAAGCTGTAATTTGGCAGCTCAGTATGTAATTTTCGGTTACACCCGAACTTAGCCTTCCATACTTGTTTATTTTTAAATATTTGGCAAAAAGTTTCTATTTTTAGATTTTTGAAAACTTTTGTTTTTTATTTAAAACAATTTTGAGATTTGGACTTGATGTTCAATCAAGTATTGGATTTGTAGTAAGTGTACGACCGATATCGACAATGTTTTCAGATAAAAATATGAGCCATATACGAAAGCATTTGGTGAAATAAATTTGTTGATAAATTAAGGAAGGTATGATAAAAAAATTTTATTTTCCGAAAAATCGGTTGTATTGGGGAATATATGCTATAGTGTTCCTATAGTGGTTCTTCAAGATATATCAAAAATTGAGGGACTAGTTTGCGTTCAAACAGATCAACGGACAGACAACATGGCTAAATCAAATCAGTTTGTCATCGTGATCATTTCGATATAATTATTGTTGTGTCAAGGCATTCCCTGTAGCAAAAGGGGAGATAGTAACACAAAGAGACAGTTTAGCACAACATGTTTAATTACTTCCAGGAAACTGGTGCGAATGTCGTACACAGTGGGAGAGTTGGCAGCCACAATTACACCAACAGCGCTTAAGTTTAGTTAAGAACGCGTGTTTTTGGTTTGCAAGGCAGAGTAATTGCTATTTTGTTGGACATTATAATGTTAAAGATGTCAGTGCAAAGCTCTCAAAGCAGTATCGTCTCTAAATGCGATAGCTTTACGCTGGTTCGAAATTTATGCAATTCGCTGCAGGGTATTTTCCGAAATTGCACGCTACTCAAATAATATAAAATAAATAAATGTAAGGCGCGATAACCTCTGAAAAGATTTAAGGCCGATCTTATCTTCTTTCAACTCAGGACTGGACAATGCTAGAGTGATTCGCTACATTAGCGACTGCGAAGGAGTTCGTCTATCTGGGAATCATAATTAACAGCGGAAGAAATATCTGATTTGCAATCAAAAGAAGAAACACTCAATGCTTCTTTGGACTAAAAATGTTACCGAGAGGTAAAGTCCTTTACAGACACCCAAAATGCCGTTCTGATGAATGGCGTCAACAGAGGGTGGAATGGCTCTTAAGCACCAATCAATAATGCATCAATTGAATAGTGGAAAATGTATCTTGAAGCTTGTTGGTTGGGAAATATCGGATTTTGTATGATTTGAAAAATTCATTATCAATATTTTAATTGCGGTTTCACATAAAGTTAATTCCTAAGCAACTGTTGTGCATATTTTCATTAAAATACGAATTTATTGTAAACCACATTTGTTGCAATCTGAATTCAATATTTTCGTAAATTATAAAGCAATTGTTAATGTGGTCTATCAATCAGCAACAAATTCTAAGACAAATGTATAGTTTGTCTTAAAACCATTTCATTGTACTATTTTTCCATATAGTAATTAGACATATGATCAGTTTCAATATGGCCAGATATTTGTTTTACATTCCAATTGCAATAATGTACTTGCACTTAGCATACAACAACTCATTTTCTACATTTGGTTTTTGTTTTTTATTCACATGAAACCAACTCTGTGGCAATTTAACAAATCAACCAATTTCGAGTCAAGATAAGCGTGATATGAAGGTCCCCAAACAGGGGCGCACCCAGAAATAAATTTTGGGGGGTTTTTACTTAACAGTTTTTTATTTATTTATTTACAGAATTATTTCCAATCTTCTTTTATTATTTGCCATTGAATCTAAAATTTCGTCAGTTTTCACTTCTATATCCCTGTGAACGTTGAGTAGTGCTAGACCATTAAGTCTCTCTCCTCCGGTTTTACTTCTTGAGTATGTTTTCCATCTTCGAAGTGTGAAAATGAGCGTTCGCTTGAAGCTACAGACACTGGCAACGTTGCACCAATCTGCAAGAATCGGTTTATTGATATAAATATATTTACATCACAACAATTAATGGATTCTATAAATGTTTTAATCTGACTGGTCTGACTCAAGCAGTGCCTGAAAATATAATTTAAAGTAATGCATTTTTCATATATATATAACCGATAATATTTACCCTACCTCCTCCATATTTTGAATCCAGCACCGAAAGCTTCAACGGAACATGCAATATCATTAGGCCATTGTGATTCTAAAACTCGAAGTGTCTCCTGTATTTGTTCGTCATTCAGATTTATGCATTTATTTGGCAAAATATTTTCAATTTTTGAGAGCAAACTGCGATGTTTCACAAATCGTGTATGAAGTTGTTCCAGAAAATGATCCAAAAACGGTATATAAACCGACCGTCGGAAGTATTCTACGAGTTCGCCTTCATAATTACCTCGATAGGTTTTCCTACTAACCAAACGCGGAGTTTTAATCTCTACATCTACTTTCAAAGCAATTTCTTTCACATTTTCATGAATGTGTCTAAACGATTGCACGGAGTCCTCACGCATGTCATTTACGTAAGTCAGTATGTAAGTTATTTGCAAAATCAATGCAATTGCTCAAATCGCAATCTACTTGTTGCAATAATTTACTTAAATTTTTGGATAAAGAGAAAATGGGTTTTGGCACTGCCAAAGCAATAATAAATTGAGGTGAACGAAGTGCAGCCAACAAAGCATGTGGTTTGGATACATCACATCGCAAGTTCTCATTATCAAGCTCTTCCAGCGCCAGGAAAATCAAGTTAAATATATCAAAAAATAATGAAAGGGAATTCAAGTGTTCTACCCAACGCGTTTCACAACATTTTAGAAGACGAAACTGCTTTGAATTCGGACATGATTTTATAATTATATTTTTGATAACTGCGCCAGCTTTAGGGGACATTCGAAAAAGATTAACAACTTCCTTGATTGAACTTATACAGTTTCTAATAACGGGTAGTTTGCTGGAGCTTGCGATGGCTAAATTTAAGCTATGATTGGCGCAATGTACATAAACAGCTTCCGGATATAACTTTTGATCTAAGGATGCTCTACAGTCCCTTGAAATGTCCACTCATACAGTGCGCAAGTAAAAAGCAATAAAAATAAATCCCTTCAAATAAAGCATACCAACGCACCTTGGCCTCTTAGATACGTCAGACAAATTTTTAGTTCTTTTAAATTTTCGATAAGGACTGTAGCTAACCCGCTACCGGTAGTATCATTAACAGGAACGAAGCATAATAAGTCTTCTCTCAGCTTCTGCTAATTTTCAAAATGGTCGACATATCGTATACAAATTGAAAATTGCTCAATTCCACCCACATCTGTTGTTTCGTCAGCAATTATTGAAAACAATTTTGATTTATTGATACGACTAATAACTTTTTGTTGTATCAGTTGACCTGCTATTTCAATAATTTCATTTTGAATATGCCAGCTTATATAGGTAGCATTCCCTGATGCAGTCTCAATATGCTTTTTCAGCGTGTTGTCTCCACTATCAATAGCTAAACGTAGTAAGGCCCTGAAGTTTCCATCATTTTCAACAGGCATTTCTAACGAAAGCCTTCCCTGATCCCGATGACCTCTTAATGCAAGTACTTGCCTCCCACAAACTAGTACTACACGGACTATTGAAGCCAATTTCTCCCTATTTTCAAGTTGTAACTTTTTGCGTCCTTTATCGATTTCACTTATTACATCATTCTTTTTGTTTTCAAAAATTTATTTGAAATTTGCTGCTTTCTCTATAGCGGTTTTGTGATAATCCCTTAGCTGATGTTGTTAAAATTTTTCAATTGCTTTTTTCCAATTTCGAAATGGGTGTTACACGAATGCTTTGGTTTTTTGATGACGTCCATTTCCAATAGTTTCCCAACAAAAAGCAATACAAAATCTACAGTACGCTTCATCTTGAATTGATGAATACAACAACCAAGAAAAAGAGTTTAACCTAGAATAATTAAATTTTAAGTTTCGACCTCCAGATAATGGAAAACTATACGATATGTCGGGCACCCATGCGTTGGTTAGAATTTCATATCTTTCTTTCTCCTTAAGAATTTTACAAAAATTAGCAACATCATTTGCAAACTCCTGAAAGCGATAAATTAGTAGAAACAAAACAAAACAAAGCACATGAACTTACAGAATTACGTATTTTAGTTGTTTCGCGAATTTTAGGAGCACTACCATTTTCATAACAGTTACCGCCGGAAGAAACGCTTGCGCGTTTTAAACAATTCCTTTGAAAATATTTTTTAATTGTATTTTCAAACATTTTTCACAAAACCTATCGACTGAGCAATACAAATTATTCTTTACTTATGAAGTTATATTCACGTTAAGCGCCAAATACACGACACGAACATTTCCGCGAACATTCCGCAATCTTGTTCGCAGCTTTAGCCATACACCATACGAACTTTTGGCCGAACATTAGTTCTCTTTCATAAATTTTTTATTGTCCATTTTACTTTTCCGCGCACGTTTGTTCCGTTCAGAAATTACTACGATTATGAGCTATTTCGCCATACACGCACGAACAGTTCGCGCAAATGTTCGCCAAAAATTAAAATATTTTGATTTTTGGCGAAAATTTGCGCGAACTGGCAAAGACCACCATATACGACAGAAAAGGTCGCAGAAATGTTCGTGTCGTGTATTTGGCGCTTTACTATAACGGTTCGCGAAAATGCGTAGATAAGAGCTGTCAGTTAATAACAGCCTTGCCACATATATATATTTATGTTTATAAAAGAATAAAGGCTGACGTATGGTTGACATAACGCACTTTTTCATTAATGTCATTATTGCTTGCTACAACGAACGCACCCAAACATCACATTTTGATTTTTTGTCATTAACAAAAATGTATAAAAACAAATTTTTCTGCTCGAGAACAAATATGATATGATTTGAACATGATATTGGCAGAAATATCTGTACCAACGTCCACAATGGAATTTCAACTGGAATCGCAGGAGAAAAGTTTAACATCTAAGATTGATGCAAAGGAAGCAGGTATAACCGAAATGTCGTCACA
The DNA here is from genome assembly GCF_040869045.1 of Eurosta solidaginis. Classification (NCBI taxonomy): domain Eukaryota; kingdom Metazoa; phylum Arthropoda; class Insecta; order Diptera; family Tephritidae; genus Eurosta; species Eurosta solidaginis. Next base: position 205,219,728 of record NC_090321.1, on the reverse strand, counting down.
AATATTATTACATATTTTATCTCAACTAGAAGCCCAGCAAACGCGTACAATATCCAAGTTGGAAACAACAACAGCAATTAAAAAACTCAAAAAACACGCATAATAATGCAACTCGAAACACAAGACGCTGGCATATCTCCTAGAAGCAGAGGATATACAAATTTTTCAACTTGAAAACAAAATTGATGCCAAGATAGACGTGTTAAAAGGACGAGTGCAGGAGTTGGAATTTAATCGCACAGCTGTTTCAACAAGTAATTCGAAAGTGAGAGCTCGATCTCTTGAAAGTTATTTTCCTTTCCAGGTATTTCAGATACAGTTTAGGAAGACCGCAGCAGTAAGAAAATTGACTGTAGATTCGGCGACGATAATTGTCTTTCGCTGTAAATATTGTGGCGAATATTAGCATCACTATGCTGTTAGTAAATAATCACTACAACTAAAACAGCAAGCAGCCAAACTTACATAGAAGGCGAGGAAAGGTATCTAACGTACACCTACGTAGTCATCAGCTAAGCGCAGAAGTTGACACTCACACATACACACGCATATGGCTAGAAGAAAAGCATAGACTACAAATGCACATCTTTATAGCTGGTAACCAACCATGGGGTGCAGCTGTTCTGGAACACAGGTTCGTGAAGTGACTAGACCTTAGGAGAATTGGCGAACGGGAGAGTATAAAAGCAGCACAAGCTGAGGAATCAGTAATAAGTTTGATTTAAACATGCTATTAGTTGTGAAGTGAAGAATAAATGTGAAGTACTCCCAAAGTAATCTAAATAAAACCCAGTTTGCAATTCTGGATATTGGAGTTATTTATGTGGCAGTTCAGCGATTCGAATATTAGAAGCACGTGCATAATAATCAGGATTTCCCTAAATTCGTTACAATATGTAAGAAATTTCATTTTACTTTTATGGGACATCAAGTCATGAAACTTTGGTCTGATTTTAAACATTTATTTCGACACCGGGACCGAAACAAAACGAGTCCAACATTAACTTTTACCAAGATGCTATTGAATCAGTTTGACAGATTGTTTAAAGTCACAACATTATTGTATAGTTTTAAGGAAAAGTGAAAACAAAGTGCCCTTTAAGCGAAGAGTTAAGATATAAGAAACAAGGGAAGATTTATGTTCTTTGTTTGCACTCGTTTATCTACACTAAGCGTGATATTATGGTATGCGATTGTGTGCGTGGCGTGTTTGTAAGCGCCAATGTTTGTATTGTGGGAAATTGAAAATTGGCGCGAAATCGCAAACAAAGCATGTGCTGCCATGCTAACATAAAAAAACACAAACACATCTCCAATCATATACCAACATTGCATAGAACAAAGCAAGACAATGAGTTACACCATGTAAGTGAAAGAAAAACTAAAACCTGAGTTAGCTTTCACCTTACACATGTATGTGTGTACATTCATATACATATTATGTCTGTATATGTTAGAAACAAAGGAAGTGCTGAAAGGATACGCACATATTTGAGCATGTATATGTGTGTTTTTACTGCTAAATAGTGAGCTTCGTTTAAATTCTGTGTTTGCATTATTTTCACGAGTGTTCAGCTTTATCAACACATATGCTGTGTTTACTAAACAATCCGCTATTGTGGTTGGTTTTTGGATCAGTGCACGGACTTTTAAAACGAGAATGTTGGTAGACGAAAAATTAAAATAGTGGTAAAAGTTAGTAGATTTTTTTTCTAACAAAACAATAGCTACAGTTTATAATTGTACAAAACAATTCATAACACTATGCTACACTGATTTTGAACTTTAATAGCGACCTAGTGTCCGTTGTAGGTCTTGATGAGTAGATCAAGATGCCGTGTTTCAAAATTTTCTAACACCCCGAAATTTTCAAGTTATTGTTGAAAAAATGTTTTTCTTGTACCTCGCGCATTCAAAAATTCGATACTCCGTCATTTTTCCATAAATTTTAGAGTGCTTAACAGTTTTGGAAAGCTGAAGGATAGGGCTTTAAAAATATATATATTTGTCTACACTTTTTATAGCAAATTTTTGAGATTTTTTAAAAGTTATCTAAAATTTTCTCGTTTTATTTTAATTTTTCAAAGTTTGACGGCTTTTTAATGTATCATTTCTTTAATGAATTATCTTTTTTCTTAAAGAGGTTGGGAAAACATTATATTTCGAGTAAAAAAAGTACTGGTTGATCAAATTCGGTTGAGAATTGTTGAAATGATAACACTTTGTGTGAACAAGAAAAATCTGCTCTCATCGTAGAATCGATATCGCGCCATGTCAAGATTGAATGTATGATTTCAATATATCGTCGCCGTTGTTTTGAGCATTCTCTATGCTCCGTTTAACCTTTTTTTAAGATTTAATTATGAAACAAAGATAAACAAAATTATTTACTTTTATCATCAAATCATGTGTTAGGAAAAATTGATATGACCACGGTTTTGAGTTTTTCTTGTTTGTGGAAATCAAATACACAGTTATTTAATTGCTCTCCGAGACATTTGCCTCTTTGCCTCTGTAAGATAAATGACAAGACGAAAATTAGGATACTGTCATTTTGGTAGAATCAAATCAGTCAGTGGTTGTTCGTGTTGCTACAAGGTACTTTTTTAAAAATGTGTGATAAGCGTAATAAGTTTTGTTACGTCTACGGGTTATTCGTTGATACGAAACATCGTATACAATTAAAAACCAATGCAGCTCTCACAGAAGCTTTCACATCTATCTTTAATCGCGTGTATAGTGAAAATGTTTTATATGAACCAGAGTATGCTTGTGTGAAGTGCTGCAACGCACTCAAAAAATGGAAAACTGGGAAATGCAACAAACAACCTTTACCATTCTCAACTCAAATGATATGGCATCGTCAACTTTTCCATAAGCCAGAAGATTGCTACTTCTGCAAAACAAATACTGTTGGTCATCACTACAAAACCCGTGACCGTATAAAATATGCTAATGTGTTAACTGTATCTCATCCAATCAAGGCAGAAATATCGACTATTCGTGATGCAATTTCCGAACTGTAAAATTCATTAGAAGCTGATGATGAAGAAAACATTGACGGCCTAGAAATCAACGACACAAAGTCCATTTTCTGCATTCACATTTGGATTTCTTCCCTGAAAATCTTGGACAATTCAGTGACGAACAGGGAGAACGGTTCCATCAGGAACTATTAGAGATCGAAAAACGCTTTGTCGGAAAAAGTCAGATCAGAATGCTGGCAAATTATTGCTGGTCTTTAACCGCAATACTGACGATGTGGCTTATAAACGTAGAACATCTAGCAAACATTTTTAACAGCTATCGAAATTCGAAGTTTTTTTTTGTATTAAGTACATAATATAAAAAATTTATGTAAATATATTTGCAACTATTTATTTCTTTATTTTTTCTCTCCAACATAGGAGCGAAATAAAATTACTCAAGAGATGATATATGTAGATAAATTAAAAATATCGAAATTGTTTAAATAATTAAAGTGAATAATTGAAATTTTATTATAACAAAAAATAATGGGTGGAATAAAAGAAACGATAAGAATGTTCAAAACGATGGCAGCGATATACTGAAATCATACATTCAATCCTGAAATGGCGCGATATCGATTCTACGATGAGAGCAAAATTTTCTTGTTCACAAAAGGTGTTGTTATTTCAACAATTCTCAACCGAATTTGATCAACCTGTACTTTTTTTACTCGAAATAGAAAGTTATCTCAATCTCTTTAAGAAAAAAAATAATTTATTACAGAAATGATACATTAAAAAGCCGTCGAACTTTAAAAAATTAAAAAAAAAAAACGAGAAAATTTTAGATAACTTTTAAAAAATCTCAAAAATTTGCTATAAAAAGTGTGAACAGGTATACATATTTTTAAAGCCCAATCTTTCAGCTTTCCAAAACTGTTAAGCACCCAAATATTGATGGAAAAATGACGGAGTAAAGAATTTTTGAATGCACGAGGTACAAGAAAAACAGTTTTTCAACAATAACTTGAAAATTCGGGGTGTTAGAAAATTTTGAAACACGGCATCTGGACCTACTCATCAAGAACTACAACGGACACTAGGTCGCTACAAAAGTTCTTGAGATATTTTTTTTTGTAGCACTGTGTAATTTATTGTAAAACAAATAAAGCACATTTCACGGAAATAACACTTTTAAAAAAACATGTAACCAAAACAAAAAATATATGTAAATTTGTATATATGTACATAGCTTATACCTATATGATACTTGCTTTTTTCCTGTATTTCGAGCTTGAAATACTGACAAAAATTTACCGACACGTCTAATTACAACATCAATTTTCCAATGTACCAAAATACTGCCACAAAATGACCGACTTCGGCATGTTATCGTTTACTTAAAACTTTTTTCTCTTCGTTCAAAATTATTTACAAACAAGTAAGGAATGCTAAGTTCGGGTGTATCCGAACATTACATACTCAGCTGAGAGCTTTGGAGACAAAATAAGAGAAAATCACCATGTAGGAAAATAAACCTATGGTAACCCTGGAATGTGTTTGTATGACATGGGTATCAAAGGGAAGGTATTAAAGAGTATTTTAAAAGGGAGTAGACCATAGTTCTATAGGTGGACGCCATTTCAGGATATCGCCATAAAGGTGGACCAGGGGTTACTCTAGAATGTGTTTATATGATATGGGAATGAAATGAAAGGCCTTAGTTCTATAGGTGGACGCCTTTTCGAGATATCGACCAAAATGTGGACCAGGGTGACCCAGAACATCATCTGTCGGGCACCGCTAATTTATTTATATATGTAATACCACGAACAGTATTCCTGCAAAGATTCCTAGGGCTTTTGATTTCGCCCTCCAGAACTTTTTCATTTTCTTCTACTTAATATGGTAGGTGTCACATCCGTTTTACAAAGTTTTTCTAAAGTCAATAAACCATTCAAATCACCATGTTTCATCCCTTTTTTCGTATTTGGTATAGAATTATTGCATTTTTTTCATTTTTCTTAATTTTCGATATCGAAAAAGTGGGCGTGGTCATAGTGGGATTTCGACCATTTTTTATACCAAGATAAAGTGAGTTCAGATAAGTACGTGGACTAAGTTTAGTAAAGATTTATCGTTTTTTCTGCATGTTATCGTGTTAACGGCCGAGCGGAGGGGCAGACGGTCGACTGTGTATAAAAACTGGTTGTGGCTTCAATCGATTTCGCTCATTTTCACAGAAAAGAGTTACCGTCAAAGAATCTATGCCACTACCAAATTTCAGAAGGATTGGTAAATTTTTGTTCCACTTATGGCATTAAAAGTATTCTAGATAAACTAAATGAAAAAGGGCGGAACCATGCCCATTTTGAAATTTTCTTTTATTTTTGTATTTTGTTGCATCTTATCACTACTGGAGTTGAATGTTGACATAATTTACTTATATACAGTAAATATATTCAATTTTTTGTTAAAATTTGACTTTAAAATTTTTTTTTTTTAAAGTGGGCGTGTTCTTCATCCGATTTAATTTAATTTTTATTTAGCACATATATTGTAATAGTAGTAACGTTCCTACCAAATTTCATTATGATACCTTCAACGACTGCCAAATTACAGATTGCAAAACTTTTTAATTACCTTCTTTTAAAAGTGGGCGGTGCCACGCTCCGTTGTCCAAAATTTTGCTAATTTCCTATTCTGCGTCATAAGGTTAACCCCCTACCAAGTTTCATCGCTTTATCCGTCTTTGAGAATTTTGAATTATCGCATTTTTTCTGTTTTTCGAAAATTTGCGATACCGAAAAAGTGGGCGTGGTTATAGTCCGATATCGTTCATTTTAAATAGATCTGAGATGAGTGCCCAGGAACCTACATACCAAATATCATCAAGATACCTCAAAATTTATTCAAGTTATCGTGTTAACGGACAGACGGACGGACGGACGGACGGACGGACATAGCTCAATCAAATTTTTTTTCGATAGTGATGATTTTGATATATGGAAGTCTATATCTATCTCGTTTCCTTTATACCTGTACAACCAACCGTTATCCAATCAAAGTTAATATACTCTGTTAGCTCTGCTCAACTGAGTATAAAACTGATGAAAATAGCGCAGGAAGATATTTGCGTGCTCATTTACTACATTTATTTCATAAACAAATTTATTTCTTGTTTGAATTTATGCACAAATTTTTCAAAATTGGTTAGTTTGGTTAGTGTCACCTCTTAATGTTAATTGGGTGTGCTCGGCAATTAAATACGTTTACCTAATGATCGCAGTATTTGGTTTCAATGCGAATATATTGCAATGTTGGTAGAGTTTCGGGCTTTGGTAGAAGTGGTAGAAAATGAAAATGGGCTAAAAAGTTAGTAGATTTGCCAATAAAGTGGTAGAGTCCGTGCACTAGTTTGGATGCATATCACATTGAAATTCAAACAACGCGCATACATTTTTCGTAAGCAAACATAATAAAACAACAACAACTTAGAAGAACATCACGGCAGCTGTTGTTGGGTACAAAAAAAAAAAAAAAAAATGGACGTGCAATCTACAAAAACACAAATATCTGCTTTTATTAAATTACTAGATATCGAATAAGGTTTATGGAACATTTTTTGAGTTATAAAAAAAAGTTTTTGTGCGGAGATTTGCAGTATTGTGCAAAAAATGGGAACAAATTCAAAACAAATATTTAATGGCTGTATTTTTTACGCTAATTTAAAGCAAAGTTTTTTCAAAATATGTAATAGTGCTTGACAGCTCAACTATTTGTAAACCATTCACTAACTTAAATTAGATACCAGTGAGCACAACAAAAAAAATGTCTATTTTGCCCAGCATGGAGCAGTGCAAAACTAAAACAAGTCAGAACAAGCAGAAAGTCACTACCCGTTTATGATTTATAGCGGTGAGTAACGGTTTCGTGAAAAAATAAGCTCTAACGGGGAATATTCTGTTTCAATAGCCTAGTTATGGTCCCAAAAGTATTCAGGAATTTTTTGGGTCAAGAAATAAGATAATATAAGCTCTTTGATTTCAGGACGATCATTTTATAGTTCTAAGTACTAATGCGGGTCGTTTTTTATTAAATTATTTATTCTATTTCGTATTTGATACTGCGCCTGCAGTTTTCTTTTCTTTTAAAACTTTATTAAAAAAAATATATATATATATATAAGTTATATCTTGTAGAAAAGTCTCCCACAGGCAGGAAAACTAGTTCGAATCATAATTTGGCTAACTCTGTAGGAAATGATTACTTTGCGGACCAACAATAGTTCATGCCGATTGCCCTAACATAGGTGATCTGAGAATCATATTGTAATGTTAAGGCTACCGTGCAAAATTTGCATTATTTATTACTTTTTGGGTTAGATTTTTGGTAGAGCCACAATGAAGTTAAGAGGCAAAAAGAGAAAAAGCTTTTTTTTAAACAGCTGCTGCTAGAATCAACGCTATTAAAACAAATGTTGTCACAATATGATAGTCTACAAAATCAATGAGAAACAGAACAACTAAGGAAGGCTAAGTTCGGGTGTAACCGAATATTACATACTCAGCTGCCAAATTACAGCTTGCAAAACTTTTAAATTACCTTCTTTTAAAAGTGGGCGGTGCAACGCAAATTGTCCAAAATTTTACTAATTTTCTGTTATGCGTCATAAGGTTAACTTCCCTTACAAAGTTTCATCGCTTTATCCGTCTTTGGTAATGAATTACTTTTTCGGTTTTTCGAATTTTTCGATATCGAAAAAATGGGCGTGGATATAGTCCGATTTCATTCATTTTAAATACAGATCTGTCCAGGAATTTATATACCAAATTTTATTAAGATACCTCAAAATTTAGTCAAGTTAGCGTGTTTACGGACAGACGGAAGGACGGACGGACGGACGAAAAAGACTAAATGAATTTCTTTTTTCGCCCAGATCATTGTGATATACAGAAGTCTATATCATTTGCTGTCCAGAGTGATCCTTGGCTGGATTCAAAGCTGATAATGTTATTTGTGTTAATGCTCTTTCCAAAATAAATGAAGACCTATACAAAAAAATTATTTGTCAGGCGGGATAACTTCCAAAGAGATTTAAGGCCGAGCTTTTCTTCTAATATGCGTCTTGCTTCTTCTAGGTTTTCCTACAAATTAATGGGACGTGTACTATATAATTTATGCCGACTCCGAATGGCATCTGCAAGGCAGTGTTTTTTTCACAAAGAAACCTTTCTTTACAGATATACACACGGAGTGCTTGGCAAATCACTGCCGATGAGCGACTCCGCCGAGAAAAACTTTCTTTTAATTGAAAAAACTTGAATCCTAAATTTTGATTTTGCTTTGCCCACCGCGTGCACCCAGGATCCTTGGTGTGGTAGGCGGAGTATGCTACCACCATTGTCCCATTTAATGTCCCAAGTCCTGCTAGCGTAGGAATAAGCGATACATGAACCAGAGAATATAATCAAGAAAATCTAGCAGTTATTTTATAGGGAGAATCTATTAGAAAGCTCCCAATTTTCAAATACTTCTGTATATTTTATTCGTTTGATGAGGTATGTTTCTTTTTCTTCTAAATGTTCAACTGTGGTATGTAAATGTGCACTCAACATCCTTTTCATAGATAAGATGATTAGATCATTCATATGATATATTCAAACAAACACATTTTTGTTGAGAGATTCTCTCTCACTAATAAATAATAAAATAATAATAAATAAGCTATCGGCAATCAATTGGTTAAGGGTATTCCTGGAAGAGAAACCGATACACATGAGTAGTTATTTTTGTACTATTATGCACGGATACATGAATATAAAAGCTAGAATTATATACATGCACAATCAAAATATGTATATCAAATGTGAATCCTGAAGAAGAATCAATTTCATCGAAGTTTATCTACCTGCTTAGACTGAGATATCTACGTAATATATTGCTCTATATAAGCCATTTTCATGTAAGAAAATATTCGTGTATATTAAAGCAAATCCTAAAAGCAATAATAACAATAAATTGTCTAAAGACAAAATGTTATATTTGGATATGCATATAAATACCCACTCCGCATTTAGGTGATTAAATTTTGAATTTCTCTACATATCAATACAATTTGATTACTCTTTCTGACTAAATAATGAGTTATTACACAATTGAACAAAAAAATAATCAAATATGAATACTTTTGATGATCAAAAACTGAATATAGTTTTTCAATCACATTTGGAATCATATTTAAATCAAAAGTGTTTGCTTTAGGTGATCATCATATTTTAATCTTTTTTCATTCACCTTTCTGAATCTTTTCTGACTATCTTTGTTGACTGAATAATGCATTTTATACTTATCATTGAAGATCTTATTTTTTTCATATACATACATTTTTTCAATCATGAAGTTCAGAAAAAATATATTAAATTTTATTCTTCAAGACAAGAAATTATGTAAATACTGCTCCTAACAAAAGATGTCCCCAACCATTTCTCCACCTTCGGCTTCCCAGAAAATACAAATCCAACCATTAGACAATACAAAGGTTGTGAACCATTTGAACCCAAGGAAAGTGAAATTTTCTTGACAAATGTACCTGAATATGGCTTCAACATCCCGTACCATATCGTATTTTAATATATTGACGACCATAGCTGATGCTGGATGTTGTAGTCGCAGGGGTATATTGGTCTAGTTTGCTTGCAAATCACCTTTGGTTCAAATAGCTCACTTCCGCATGCTTTCTTCCCTTGATGAAATAAGATTATCATGTAGGATATTATTTTGTATGAGATATGAAGAATAAATGCATGATAATCGCATTCAAAAATTATTAAAAAATCTCAACCAAATCGATTGAAATATGTTCACGAATATGATCAGAAAATGACTGCGAAAAGCATTCAAATATTACTCTAAAACAATTAAAGCTCAATTTTACAATGATATCAAATATGAACAAAAAGCGTTGCGAAATATGAATCACATTTATGGTACATTTTTCTCCCGACGATACATTAATTTTCGAACAGAAAACGCTTTTAAATTTGAACGTTTTTAATCATCTTGGGGTATGATATTTGAATATTTTTTGATCAAAATTTTCAAAAAATGCTGGCTGGGTAATGACGTAATCAAAATACAAACTACATATGTATGTATGTATGTGTGTATGCAAGTAGATATAAGTACGACAATGGTATAGAATGCCTGTCGAATGCAGTCAATGTATATATACACTAGACTGGGTCGATTTATTAACCGATATCGCGCCATCTATTTTCCAATAGGATTTGGGCTCAGGAAAAAAAGTTCCACTACGCATACCCAAAAAATAGTTTTCGAGCCTGCGAAATTTCATTCTTTTTTTTTAACATTTTTTGACCTTGATTTTTAAGGTTTTTTTTTATGGCCTACTAAAAAAATTTTCATTTGATTGTAAAATATTTTTTTTTTTTTCAAAAAACTATTATTGACAGCGTTTTTAGCGGACAGTTTTGGGTTGGACAGGGTATACATATGAAATTTTTTTAGTAGGTCACGAAAAAAACCTTAAAACTCAAAGTCGAAAAAAAGTAAAAAATGAAATTTCGCAGGCTCGAAAAATTATTTTTTGGGGTATGCGTAGTGGAACTTTTTTTTCCTAAGCTCAAATCCTATCGAAAAATCGATGGCGCTATATCGGTTAACTTTCGTCCATAATACAAATCGACCCACCCTAATATACACACATCACCTTAGCCTATGGTCAATTGTATAGCTAAGATTGCTCTACTTTTTCTGTCATTTCCATTAGTGTCTTTTGTAGATCTACTTTACACATATTTAATACCTTGCAGGCAGCAATTATTCAAACGATATTAGCCCCACAGTAAATATATCCGATTTGAATTGAAATCGATTTTTAAACGAAATGTGCTCACAAATATTTTTTATTAAGACATATCTAAATACTTATGGTTGTATATATGTACGTGCACCATCTCTAATCCTTTTTCTTGCCTTGTCATGTCTAAAAGGCATACCACAGACAATGAGTTGCATATTGTCCAAAATTGCCTCAATAGCTAAAGTCTAGCTAAATAAATAAATACTTTGAAATACTCGAATTTTTTTTTTGACGGCTGTCTGAAGTAGGTTTCCAGTTATTTGTATACGCAAGTATGCTAAATTTTGTTTTGAATGAGCTTCTCATGTTTTTGTTATACTGCGTATTCATCCTGTAAATCACATACTAGCTCACATAGACTTGCCAGAAGTGTTATCAGTAGCTTCCCTAGCGACAAAATTAGAAGGATACCACAAATTGGAACATAATTTTGTAAAATTATTTCGTACACTTAGGCTACTTTCTGCCTCTTTATCTGATTGCTGTGTCACTATTAATAGCTGGAGGCTCATTCCACTGCAAGACACCGGGTCCGCGCAGGACATAATTTTTGATTTCGATTAATATGTTTATGTTTCGATCAATATGATTTAATATGTTGTTCTTCGGACAAAACAATGAAACACGTGTTTTTTTTTTTGCCTCAAAAAAATTCTTTTTCGGATTTATCGGCAATTGAGTTCCATAAAATGCAATCGGTATTTATTCACCTATTTTTTCAACTGTCAATAACTTTGTCCAACATTAACCGATTCTCATGATTTTTTCTTTGAATGTTCGTTATTATATTTACTTTTATGTAATTTTGTAACAAACAATAGCATAAAGTTTAAAAAAATTTTTGTTTAGTATTTAGTAAAAATTTATGACTTTTTTCAAAAATTAATTTCTCAAAAAATGTTATTTTTTTTGTTTAAACTTTTTCTATGTTGAGTGAACAGTTCATGTTTCAATTTGGCTAAATGCCTATTTGCCAAAACTTGTTGTTTTCGAGATATGAATTTTTGAATATTAAACATTTATTTCCCCCATTTATTGATCCAATGCATATCAGCATACCAGGCGATCAATGGCAAATGCTTAAAATTAATTAAAATATCACATTTATTATTGAAAACATACGCGTGAAATTTCTAAAGATGTGAGGCGTAGCATAACCTGATTAAGGTTCAGTTGGTTTTACTTATGACTGTCAATAGAAATATGACGCGTCCAACGCTTTTATTTAATTGTATGATCAACGCCCTAGATTGATGAGGAGTGTGATGACTAGTACCTAGCACCTACCTAATTATTTTCTAGCTTTTCGTATTATTATTACTTCGTGTAAGTATTGTTTTCAATAAAACCGTTTAACTTAAAAATTTTTTTTTAACTATTTTATTTTCAAGTTTTTAGTCTTTATTTAAGTGCCTATTATTTCTCATTCTATTTAGTTCATTTAGTGACTCATTATTCCAAGGAATCTTTCCTAAAAATTTCCTACAATTTAAGTCCTCAATACATAATCCTTCCAAAGACTTTACTCGACTCTGCGCCACGTATGCTTGTCCCTCCTCCAACTCCAAAATATTTTGATGTCACTTCTACCGGACTGTACGCAATATTTGTTCAAAATATGAGCCAAATCGGGCATCATAGGTCGCTTTCTATTCACGTATGTATTATATGTTTCAAATATGGACCAAATCAAATCGGACCACAAACACGATTTTTGTGAATATCTCCATCCTTGCGCCACCTAGCGGCGATTTTTTTTGATAGGTCGCTTTCTATTCTTGTATGTATTATGTATTCCAAGCATGATCCAAATCGGACCACAAATACGATTTTGGTGAGTATCTCGATCCATGCGCCACCTAGCGGCGATTTTTTTTTCATAAGTCGCTTTTTATTCTTGCATGTATTATGTGTTCCAATTTTGAGCCAAATCGGACCACAAATACGATTTTTGTGAATATCTCGATCCATGCGCCACCTAGTGGCGATTTTTTTTCACAGGTCGATTTCTATACTTGCATGTATAATGTGTTCCAAACGTGAGCCAAATCGGGCCACAAATACGATTTTTGTAAATATCTCGATCCATGCGCGACCTAGCGGCGATTTTTTTTCACAGGTCGATTTCTATTTTTGCATGTATTATGTGTTGCAAATATGAACCAAATCGGACCACAAATGCGAATTTTGCGTATATCTCGATCCTTGCGCCACCTAGCGGTGATTTTTTTCTTATTATTGCATTGTCATCGGGTTCTGAACTATATTCCAAGTTTCAAGCTTGTAGCTTATCGGGAAGTTACTTAAATTTCAATTACAAAATTCGTTCACAACGGCCGTGCATGTGGCCTGCCTGTCAACTCAAGCTAAATAAAACCGTTTATAAAGTTTAAACAAAAACAAAAATAACTTTTTTTGAGAAATAAATTTTTGAAAAAAGTCATAAATGTTTACTAAATACTAAACAAAAATTTTTAAGCTATATGCTATTGTTTATAAAGTTACATAAAAGTAAATATAATAACGAACATTTCAAAGAAAAAATCATGAGAATCGGTTAATTTTTGACAAAGTTATTGAAATTAATGAAAAAATAGGTGAATAAAATACCGATTGTATTTTATGGAATTCAATTGCCGATAAATCCGAAAAAAATATTTGTGAGGCAAAAAAAAAAAAAAACACGTGTTTCATTATTTTGACCAAAGAACGACATATTAAAATTTCATCGAAATCAAAATTCATGTACCGCGCGGACCGGGTGTCTCTAAATGGAATGAGCCTATCGAAATAGGTTTATAGAACATTTTCTGAGTTATAAAATAAAAGTTTTTGTGCGTAGATTTGCAGTATTGTGCAAAAAAAAGGGCAACAAAATCAATGCAAATATTTAAGGGGCTGTATTTCTTACGCTAATAAATTTAAAGCAATTTTTTTTTTCAAAATATGTAATAGTGCTTGACAGCTCAACTATTTGTAAACCATTCACTAACTTAAAACAGATACCAGTGAGCACAACTACAAAAATATGTACTTTGCCTAGCATGGAGCTGCGCAAAATTAAAGCAACAAACCAATATTTTGTAAACGAACCTTTCTTTCTTAGTAGGTTAGTAAAGATCTAACCTAAAGGTAAAGGCTTCGAGTAGTGATCTCAGATGTCACTTCCCATTGATGTTTTATAGCGTGGAGTAACGGTTTCGTGCAAAAATAAGCTTTAACTGGGAATATTCCGTCCGCCTGTTGATGTTCCCAATAATATTCAGGGATTTTTTCTGCACAAGAAATAAGATACTATAAGCTCTTTGATTTCAGGGCGATCATTTTATGGTTCTATTACGGGTCGTTTTTTACTAAACTAGTCCTTCCAGCCGAAGCATAATCTTTCATTTACAAACTATGACTTAGTCAGCGTAATCGCAATATTTTAATTCGATGGACTCTGTAGATGTCTGCATAAACTTATACAGCCCACCTTTAAATCTTCTTTGGTACTCGCCTTTGCCGATGCTTAGAGGCCTATTAGTCTTTCAAAGAACTTTTCTATACCACATAGCAGGGCGGGTACACTAAGTGACTTGCAAATCATGATTTTCGTGTGCCGAGGTAGGT